>NC_039365.1:50288878-50392966 GCF_003573695.1 Papaver somniferum
TTAATTTACAAAACTTAATTGTAGATAAGCGTTAACAATTTTCCATAGCTGTTTAATCATAATTATAATTTTTATCATTATATATCTTTATTGAAGTTTTAGTTAAGTTAAGTACAATATGATATTAATGGAGAAATCCTAACATTACTTTATTAAAGTTTTTATTACTATTATTATCATCTATCACTATTATTATAATATTTTTATTATTAACATTGACGGTCGAACTATTATTCTAACTACTCTTACACATATTATTGAGTCCTAAAAATATTATTAACATTTACGTATTTATAAATAGTTGACCCTAAGTATAAGTCAAGGTATTCAATAATTTTCTACGTGTCTTTCAAGATCTATCAAGATTGCTAATCTCACTATTTTTCTAATATTGAAATGTCTACATGTTCATCTTTTTTAGACTAATTATTCTAAAATCCTTAGTAGCTAAAGTTATCGGTGTACCCTACAATTTTTACTTCATTACATAAATAAACCAAACAAACAAATCAATCAATCTAATAAATCTTTTAATTATTGATAGCTTTTAATTATTAAGATTTATCTCACAAACCCAACCCAGTTCTAACCTAATCCATTTCACCAACTGGCACTGGTTAATTCTATCTTTTCCCATATAAAATCTAATAGTGAGCTCTGATACCAACACAGAAGCGCTCCCAAAGCTAGCAGTTGACTACCCAAGAGATTAACTAAACAAAGACGAACTAAGGAATCTAAATCATATAATTAGGCATTCAATTAAGAAAACTGCTACAAAACTTAACCCAAAACTAGCCCCGCTCTGAAATATACATATATACAATAACTCCTCTCAAATGGTACATATACAATAGTCATTCGGTTTACAAACAGAATATACAACATAATAAACATAACAGAAGTTAACCACTACGGACTCAACTCCTTGAAGCTTTCGTTGCGCAATTCTGATCTGTCTCTGAAACTGAAAGTGGGAATGGGTGAGCACATCATCCCTAAAATGGGTGCCCAGCAGGAATAACATTTAACTTTCAAGTAATCATCACAAGAGTTGGAAAACAATAATGTTTCCAAACAATAAATAGTGACCAAGTCACTAAAATAAACAAACATGTATATGGATAAACTCCTTCTTCAAACAATGTATACTATTCTTGCTAACCACACTCAATAGCTATTGATAACACCAAGACCATGATGACCCGTAATAAGCATAAAAGCTGAATTCATGTAGATATAAGTGTGAAGGAGCGTATCCTATATACCACACGTGGAAATTCTCATTTCCCATAACAATTCATATTGACAACAAAACATTACAAGACCTTTTCAAACCATGGAAAGATTAACAAAATCAACAGAATTATCGTAATGCAATTTAAACAAAGCATGGAATGCGCAACTAGACAATGCATGAATTTGATAAATATAAATCTTTGTAAAAGAAACAATAATGGTTACAAGAGAGTCAAATGTATTTCCACCTCTTTTGATGACAAGCCACGCCGACCT
The DNA here is from genome assembly GCF_003573695.1 of Papaver somniferum. Classification (NCBI taxonomy): domain Eukaryota; kingdom Viridiplantae; phylum Streptophyta; class Magnoliopsida; order Ranunculales; family Papaveraceae; genus Papaver; species Papaver somniferum. Next base: position 50,290,394 of record NC_039365.1, read on the forward strand.
CGAGATCCACTATCCACTGGTTCATCCTTCGAATCGATCGTTGTTAATAAAGACTAACTGTTAATCACACAAGTAGTCTAAGAATCTAGCCAAAATGACTCATACAAGAATCATATAAGTTTACCTAATGGTTCTAAGCCCATTTATGGTTCCACACCTTTTAGTATCTATCTTTAGCATATCCAAGGTTTACTAATTCAATTATATTGTTTCTATAGTTCATTATCTAACTCTTATGAATATCTACAACTTTGTAAAAGGTGCCAAAGACTAATTCAGACCGTAAGGGTCCAAAATTTCAAACTAGGAATACATGGTACTAAGCCCAAGTCCACCAAAGTCAACTGATGGTCCCTCTAGTATCGACTGGCATTGTCTCCGCGCATGCCATCCGCGCATGCTAGCCAACTGTGCCAATGACATGCCATGCCAGCCACGTCTCCGCGCCAAAGGCATGCCAACCATGCCAGCCGCACCACCGTGCCAATGGCATGCCATGCCAGCCACGCCTCCGCGCCAAAGGCATGCCAACCATGCCAGCCGCACCACCGTGCCAATGGCATGCCATGCCAGCCACGCCTCCGCGCCAAAGGCATGCCAGCTGCATGCCAATGGCATACCATGCCAGCCACGTCTCCGTGCCAAAGGCATGCCAACCATGCCAGCCGCACCACCGTATCAATGGCATACCATGCCAGCCGCACCACCATCTGAGATGCATATCTCAGCCGTCCAAGTTCTCCACTTGACGCATGGAAACTTCCGGCCCAAGGCCAAACATCACAGTTTTTCCAAAACCCTAATTTTGGCCGCGCCTAAAATATGCCAAAGCCATGCCGACCCTACCACATGCCGCTGGCTTCCAAACGGAGGGTTGAAACAACCAACGGCTACCCTTCCACCTGAGATGCAGATCTCAGCCGTCCAAGTTCGCCACTTAACGCATGGAAACTTCCGGCCCAAGGCCAAAAATCACGACGCGCCTAAAATATGCCAAAGCCATGCCGACCCTACCACATGCCGCTGGCTGCCAAACGGAGGGTTGCAACAATCAACGGCTACCCTTCCATCTGAGATGCAGATCTCAGCCGTCCAAGTTCGCCACCTAACACATGGAAACTTTTGGCCCAATGCCAAGCCCTAATTTTGGCCGCGCCTAAACTATGCCAAAACCCTAGTTTTTGGCCGCGCCTAAACTATGGAAAATCCTAGCTTGGCCGCGCCTAAACTATGCCAATGCCATGCCGGCCATGTCGCTGGCTGCCAAAAGAAGGGTTGCAACAATCAACGACCACCCTTCCTCCTGAGATACGAATCTCATCCATACAAACTTCCCACCAAACGATTTGTGGCAATATCTTGTCCACAGTGCCAATTCTTGGACACGACGCCAAAGCCCTAATTTGGTCATGCCAAGAGCATGCACGCACTGCAACCACGCCGCTGGTTGCCAGACGTAGGGTTGCAACAATCAACGGCTTCCCTTCCTCCTAAGATACGAATCTCAGCCATACAAACTTGCCACTAAACGACTTGTGGAAATCTCTTGGCCACGGTGCCAATTCTTGTCCACGACGCCAAAACCCTAATTTGGCCGTGCCAAGAGCATGCAAGCGCTGCAACCATGCCGCTGGTTGACAAACGAAGGGTTGCAACAATCTACGGCTATCCTTCCTCCTGAGATGCATATCTCATCCGTACAAACCTGCCACCAAACGACTCATGGAAATGTCTTGGCTGCGATGCTAACTCTTGGTGACGGCACCAACTTGGATGCAATGCTAGCTCTCCGGTCACGACACCAACCTGGCTACGATGCCTATTCTTTGGTCACGACACCAACTTGGCTACAAACTCCAAATCCTTTGGCCACGCCACACGTAGCAACATGCTACACGTTTTCCACGAAAACACTCGAGACATCAAAACATTTCACAAACTGGGGGATGCTCATCAGGGTATTGGTCTTGCGGTTTACAGCGTGCGGCGTACACTACGCCCGTTACAAGAAAGTGTCATAAGAGTGAGGCGGCTAGTAAATACAATGATTAATGGTGAAACGTTTCCTTTATTATGGAAACATCAATTCCAGGCGTTACCCATTACCGCTTTCTTCCATTTACTCAACCGTTTCCAATTCTTACGAGACCAGGGTACGTTTTGTTGCGACTTGTATAAATAGGTCTCACCTATTTCCACCAAAGGACAAGTTTTGGTCAGGAGAATACAACACTCAGAAATCACTTGTTAGCTTTCCTATCTGTTAGCTTTCCACTTTATGATACAAGTCGTCAAACAACTACTCTTCCCGAATCAACTATTTTGGTCTCAACACTCTCTTCGCTTCCCTCCCTAGACCAACCCTTCTTCTTCACTTTGTGACCGAAGCAAGTATGGAACGTCCATTTCTTGGTTTAGGCCGGATTTGTACAGATTGATCTCTCAAATCAAAGTACTCCCTTGCAGTACATTGTTTAGGGGTTAGACTCGTTTCTCATCCACACACTCGAAATTACCGAAATCAGCAGAAACCGTTTTCACCCTAAAACAATTGGCGACCACAGTGGGAGATCAATCTCTCGGTTGCAATATCGATTTCCAATTTCTAGTTTCACCTTTCAATTCCGATCTCAAGATGGTAGAAACAAACAATCTGCTCGGGAATCAATGTCTCAGTTATCAGTTATCATACGACGAGGAGTGACTGGGGACTTATCGCGGTCAGGATGACGTCACCCATAAAACTACGGAGGACATGCTTATGGCTAGGGTTCGTACCAAGATGGAAGAACAAGCTAAAGGAGGAACGCTGGAAGAACATGCTCGTTGTGTTGCTACTAGCTCCAAGACGAGGGAATAAAACTGATGATACGGGATAAAGAAGATGGGTAACACCTTTTATAGGCATGATGTTTTTGGAGATCGAATGAAGGAAGGTTTCCTATTTTTGGTTACACATGGGAAGAGGCAACCGGGCCCGCTAGCAACGCTCCATGGCGCCAATAGGCTGTGGCCAAGATAGCGCCAAGAGACCGCCAGCGCCATCTCAACGCTTCAGCCGGCACCATTTCCGCATCCTAGACGGCAAAATCTCCGCGCCCCCTCCACTCCTAGCCATCGCCAACAACTTCCATCCTTATAGCGCCAGCAACTTGCGTCTTTCCAGTGTCAGCAGCTTGCATCCTTCCAGCGCTAACAACTTACATCTTTCCAGCGCTAAAAACTTGCATCTTTCTAGCGCCAGCAACTTGCATCCTTTCCAACGCTAACAACTTACACCCTTCCAACATCTTCTCCGCTCCACAACCAGCCAAAGCAGCGGTATCCTCACCCTTCAAAACAGCGCCATGGCTCCAGCACTACGTGAGTAAAACTGCGCCATATATGCACGATACACCTACGATCACCAGAACCAGAGCCGCTTCCGCCATCCCAACGTTTCTTCAAGTATGACATCTCCAACCGTCACCAGAGCCGCTGCTACTCCACCATCAAGGCAAGAGACTAGAGGAGCCGGAAGAAGCCGACCTCTTTTTACCACTGATGATTTGGTGGAAAGACAAAAGGTTCTCGTAAGGCTCAGACAGACGTGTCTATAACTCAGAAAGAGATACATATTTCCTCAAGACACTGACAGAGCGGACACCATAAGATTGACGTTAACCCAAGAGGGAGCTGACAAGGAATACTTTTAACACCCGGGGCAGGCACTTCAGCAGGACGTGCGTTTATAGATGAAGAGGCTCGCTTTGCTCTTGAATTCCCATTAGAAGGAAATCAGCAATCCAATTTCATCACACGTAAATATCAGGAACGACTTCTCCAAAATCGAGGCAAAGGAAATCAGCAACCCTCCTGAGTTCACAGAGACCCTCTTCCCGTCAGGAACTGCATGATTTCTGGGGACTTCGCCCACAAAATCGTGCAGTATATGATGAAACATTTATATGAGATTCTATGTTTCTCCAAAGTGTAGAGTCAAGACATATTTGCATCCCTCAACCGCACTGCATCAGGAAAACAGCTGTTTCCAGTCAGGGAAGCGGTTCCCGAACCCCAACCTCTCCTGGAAATCACGATTGATAGATGGAACTGGGGACTCCTAACCATTATTCGCTTGAATGGTGTCCATTTTGACAGCAAGCTGATTGACACAGCCGCTCCACTTCAACGTCCTCCAGCAGCGTCTCCGCTCAATGTTCACTCCAGCAGTGGCTCCACTTCAAAGTCCTACAACAACGGCTCCGCTTCAATGTTCGCTCCGACAGCCGCTCCGCTTCAAAGTTCGCTCCAGCATCCGCTCCGCTTCAGCGTTCTCTCCATAAGCTGCTCCAGGATCCGAAGCCGAAGCTTCAGCGTTTGGATCCTTAAGTTTCAACGTCCTCTCCAAGAGCCGAAGCCGCTTCAACGCCGCTCCCTCATGCCAAAGATCATACCGTGGCCACCACGCCTTCCTACAAAAGGTCATGCCACCACACTCTCCATGTCAAAGATCATGACCGCAGCCAGCCAATCTTCGTAGTCATGGACACCTTTTGATCCATCCCGCAAAAACTCGTGATCATGGAAATTTTGCTCGGTTACGCATCCAGCCAATCCTTTTACTTCCATGGATGCCCATACAATTCCAGCCAACCTACTTTGTTCCCACGACAATGTAGTCTCTTCTGCTTACATTTGCTACCAAGAATTGTTGCTGCTCAGTGCTGATACCATCCAGAGCTCCACCGCAGCAGCAATCACTACAAAGATCTACACGGAATCCCTTCACTGTCAAAGCTCAGAAGGCACAGTCAACCAAAGGCCACAACCACAACAAGGTCATCTACCCTTTAAGGGTATAGCGCAAGAATATCATCACCTCTCTGTCTAGAATACGCCTTCAAAACTTTACGAGGCCGCGGTGGATCCGAAAACCGCTCAAAGAAAAACAGCTTCAGAAACTAAAGAAAAATGCGACTGGGGACTGCTCATCGCAGTCCATCCCGACGATCATTAAAGACTCATGAGATAACTCCAGAGAAATGGATGAAACATTTTCTTGAAGAAACATAGGGAGACACGATAAACAACATAACTCTCTCATATCTACCTCTTCGCTATCCAGAATATTTCGTCCATGTGATATCCTGAGCATACCAGCGTCACATTCAGAAGAGTACAATAGCTTGTATCAAATACGTGGACATGGATTCAAGGCGATGCAATGAGATTATGCTACACATGGGTACTACCATCATGAGACGCTTTCACCCCCTCAACCTGGTTATTTCTGATTTCAACATCATTACTGCCGAAGTTTTACGAGCCGCAGGAATTTCTCAACATGAAACCGTACATGTGCCTCGAAGACTCCAAAAGCACGCCACAAATATATATTCACATATTCGGCCATGCCATCGTATCTAACAGAAATATAACTGGGGACTACTCACCGCATCCCATTTCATACGATAGTCCAAGATTCAGAAGCTGGTTCGAAAGATGTCTCTTGGAACAATGTCCTTGAAGACTTGATAGCAGCACATCGGAAACAGAATTTCTCCCAACTCATCTATTTCATCATGTGGCTTTGGAATATTTCAACCATACAATCATCCAAAACATATCATCATCGCGATCAGAAGGTCCAGACACTGAACAACCTAAAGTCAATGATGGACCGACAACGCAACCACAATCTCCAAGGTTATCCCTGACATGATCGTTGCCAATCATATATTTCATCCATCCATCCCAAGAATGCAATGAAGTTTGGTAAATTTTGGAATCCACTGGAGAGACACTGCAGACGAAAGCACGGATCCAGACGAGCAAAAGAAAACAGAAGAGGGTCGATACCTCTTTTCATGCGAACGGAGTTTCTAGAGTTTGAAAAAAATAAAGATTCCTTCTTGCTCCATGAACGGGAATAGATGACTGGGCGCGACTATGCCACCTCGGGCCCGCAACATCCCTCATGAATTCTCCCCGAGTTTTACTGTCGGACTGTTTTCACCTCCTAAAAGGGATCAAAACCTAAATATTCCCTCGTTAGGAGGTAGGAAATTCTTTTCCAATCGCAATGGAGGGGCGGACCGTCAAAATCCGAGTTCGTACGAGAATTCTACAACAATTTAGTAAGAGGCGCTAATTAGGTTTTCGGCAATGCCAAACCCTAATTTAGACAAACTTGCCAGGCGCCGTCACCACCGTTTGGTAGCCGAAGTTCCAGCACCATCACCACCGTTTGGTAGACGAATTTCTGAAACCAGTTTCCACCATTCAGTGTCCAGCGCCAGCGGCTCCATTCCAAGCCGCACGATGACAGCGGCTCCAAGCTAAGCTGACGCCAACTGCCTGCGTCCCAGCCAGCGGCCATCTATGCCACTCCGCGCCCTAGCCATCAACACTATTCACCTTTCTATGGCTAACCAGAGTACCATCTCACGGACCAAAATGAAATGCCACCTCTTTTGACCAGTAGCCAAAGACGCAGCACTGATGCCAGCATACCATGGGCGAGCCGAATATACGGGAAGCCGCCAACGCAAGAGTTGTGGATTCTCTCTACCTCTCGAAAAAGGTTAGACGGATCTTCCTGACCATATTTTCATGACTCGCCGTTTCGATTTTGTCCTTGTCTGTCACCATCTTATGCTTACCTCACAACAATGCCCCTGTTCCGAGCTAAGCAGGGAACTTAATGTTGATGGTGGTTTTTAGCTTAGGGTTAAAATCGTAAAACCTTAGTCGAATAGTGACGTCACACTTGAGTAATAATGTCGCCACTAGCACATTTATTGAACCATTCAACATGTCTACGTAAAATTACCGGGGTACCTTCTTATATATATATCCATACGTTATGTTCCACGACAGAACCCTCTAGTATCGACTGGCATTGTCTCCTCACATGCCAGCTGCGCATGCTAGCCAACCGTGCCAATGGCATACCATGTCAGCCACGTCTCCACGCCAAAGGCATGCCAACCATGCCAGCCGCACCACCGTGCCAATGGCATACCATGTCATCCACGTCTCCGCGCCAAAGGCATGCCAACCATGCCAGCCGCACCACCGTGCCAATGGCATACCATGCCAGCCACGTCTCCGCGCCAAAGGCATGCCAACCATGCCAGCCATACCACCGTGCCAATGGCATACCATTACAGCCACGTCTCCGCGCCAAAGGCATGCCAACCATGCCACCCGCACCACCATGCCAGCCACGTCTCCGCGCCAAAGGCATGCCAACCATGCCAGCAACACCACCGTACCAATGGCATACCATGCCAGCCACCCTTCCATCTGAGATGCAGATCTCAGCCGTCCAAGTTCGCCACCTAATGCATGGAAACTTCCTCCCAAGCTAAACATCACGGTTTTGCTAAAACCATAATTTTGGCCGCGCCTAAAATATGCCAAATCCATGCCGGCCCTACCACATGCCGCTGGCTTCCAAACGGAGGGTTGCAATAATCAATGGCTACCATTCCATCTAAGATGCAGATCTCAGCCATCCAATTTCGCCACCTAACGCATGGCAACTTCCGTCCCAAGGCCGAACATCACGGTTTTTCCGAAACCCTAATTTTGGCCGCGCCTAAAATATGCAAAACGATGCCGGCCCTACCACATGCTGCTGGCTGCCAAACAGAGGGTAGCAACAATCAATGGCTACCCTTCCATCTGAGATGCAGATCTCAGCCGTCCAAGTTCGCCACCTAACACATGGAAACCTTTGGCCCAATGCAAAGCCCTAAATTTGGCCACGCTTAAACTATGCCAAAACCCTAGTTTTTGGCCGCGCATAAACTATGCCAAAATCCTAGCTTGGACGCGCCTAAACTATTCCAAAGCCATGCCGGCCATGCCGCTGGATTCCAAAAGAAGGGTTGCAACAATCAACGGCCACCCTTCCTCCTGAGATACGAATCTTAGCCATACCATATTGCCACCAAAAGATTTGTGGCAGTCTCTTGGCCACGGTGCCAATTCTTGGCCACGACGCCAAAAACCTAATTTGGCCGTGCCAAGAGCATGCACGCGCTGCAACCATGCCGCTGGTTTCCAAACGAAGGGTTGCACCAATCAACGGCTTCCCTTCCTCTTGAGATACAAATCTCAGCCAAACAAACTTTCCACCAAACGATTTGTGGCAATCTCTTGGCCACGGTGCCAATTCTTGGACACGACGCAAAAACCCTAATTTGGCCGTGCTAAGATCATTCAAGCGCTGCAACCATGTCGCTGGTTTCCAAACGAAGGGTTGCAACAATCTACGACTATCCTTCCTCTTGATATGCAGATCTCATCCGTACAAACCTGCCACCAAACGACTCGTGGCAATGTCTTGGATGCGATGCTAACTCTTGGTCAAGGCACCAACTTTTCTGCAATGCTAACTCTCCGGTCACGGCACCAACCTGGCTACGATGCCTATTCTTTGGTCACGACACCAACTTGGCTACAAACGCCAAATCCTTTGGCCACTCCACACGTAGCAACATGCTACACGTTTTCCACTAAAACACTCGAGACATCAAAACATGTCACAAACTGGGGGATGCTCATCAGGGTATTGGTCTAACGGTTTACATCGTGCGGCGTACACTACGCCCGTTACAAGAAAGTGTCATAAGAGTGAGGCGGCTGGTAAATACAAGAAGTAATGGTGAAACATTTCCTTCATTATGGAAACATCAATTCCAGGTGTTACCCATTACCGCTTTCTTCCATTTACTCAACCGTTTCCAATTCTTACGAGACCAGGGTACGTTTCGTTGCGACTTGTATAAATAGGTCTCACCTATTTCCGCCAAAGGACAAGTTTTGGTCAGTAGAATACAACACTCAGAAATCACTTGTTAGCTTTCCTATCTGTTAGATTTCCACTTTCTGATACAAGTCGTCAAATAACTACTCTTCCCGAATCAACTATTCTGGTCTCAACACTCTATTCGCTTCCCTCCCTAGACCAACCCTTCTCCTTCACTTTGTGACCGAAGCAAGTTTGGAACGACCATTTCTTGGTTTAGGCCGGATTTGTACATATTGATCTCTCGAATCAAAGTACTCCCTTGCAGTACATTTTTTAGGGTTTAAACTCGTTTCTCACCTACACACTCGAAATTACCGAAATCAGCAGAAACCGTTTTCACCCTCAAACACCTGCAATTGCAGCTTTAAGCTTTTCATAGCAACACTAACTATAATTCTACAACTACTATTATCTACCCTTCCTTTTCTGCAACTTTTGTTCCATACACAACATTCATACCACCACCAGACACTCATATTCATTATCATCAACAAGAAAATACTCATCTCATATTCTTTTCATACCCATTCACATACACCCAATCAAACACAATCACTAACCTCGGCTCCATTTTCTTGAAGCAGTACCATCTGAACCACTATTTATATCTTCAATAACAACATTAATGTCAATTCCACGTTCACCACATCAACATTATCACCGCCTACAACACCATTTCTCATTCTGAGAAACATCTCCTTCTTAATTCCCATTGCACTCTGCCTGCAACATATCAAACCTCCCCTAAACCAATTACATTATCCTCCAACAACTCACCACATCAACACTACTATTCCTAACTCAGTAGCATCACCATCACATTCAGTTGAGCATATCTATAATGTACATCCACCTAAACTGGATCAATCTCAGTCCCACTACCATCTCTAGAATTTTATAACTCTATAAACCACTACTACCTGCGATACTTCATTCTCCCAAATCAACATCAGTTTTCTACATCTTCACTACGACACTGCTGCTCTTTGCAAATCCAACGCCACAGTATATCTCCATTACCAAAACTACTCCCTCTTTGATAATATCACTTATCTCTTCCTGCATAACCTCATTAACTCCACAAATAGTTCATAACTTACATTCAATACTACGCTGAACACGCCGTTCTATATCTCAACATAATACTCAACTCAACATCAGATTCAATCACAAACACAGAAACTCAACAGTTCAATCTAAATTAATTTGAACTACTGAAATTTAAACGATTAAAGACTTACCCAAACTTCATCTTCCTCTGAAACATAACAGTTATACTGAAACCCTAATTGATCAACCACCAATATCAATCTCATCCTCTGAAACTATACTTTACCTTCAATTCTACTGTAATCCCTCCAATTACTCAATACCCGACTGAAATTAACCTTCAAGAACATCAATTTCAACTTCTAAATATCTTCTGAGTTATTCTTACAAACCTAATTCTTCAATCATTCGATTGATCATCATATCAACTTAAAAACTTTAATTAAATAACATCCCGTAATTCTTCATCCATCATTAGGTCTATACTCAAACTCAGAATCAAATCTGTAAACCCTAATTAACTAATTCCAAATTATTCTTCGACGTTAACTCATAATTCGAGTTAAACCCACCTCCAATTAGTCCTATAGAGTATCAAATTCATCTTCTAATATTCTCAGATTTCCTTCTCATAAACCCTAACTCTTAATTCACTACCTCATTCGAATCTGATTCAACAACAGACACCATCACCATCACCACCGACTACTGGATGATCTTCTTCACCCTCTGTCGATCATAGAACTTCCATTTGATTCTCTAAAACTCGCAGAAGAAGAAGAACATAAAAAAAATGAAGGAAAAGAAGAAAGAAGAAGAAGAAGTAGAAAGAAGAATACACGTTTATCTTCTCGGTCGGGTGAAGATAAGACCAACCAAAACTGCTAAAGGCACCCGTTTAAACGATAAGTGCAGCCATGCGGTTTAAAGGAAAATGACTTATTTTTCCTTCATAATAATCTAATTATATCTTCTACGTCCGGTGTCCGAATGACACTTTCGAGTAATCCGTTCTGCGTAACTTTTCGAGATCTATTCAACGGTGATAGTGTCGTATCCAGATCGTTGTTAGAGTAATTTATATTAATTAACGTTCGTGTTAAACTAATCGAGTTATTATCGACCAAATCCTCTCTTGACTAGTCTAATAGCGTTGACGAGCTTGAGGGTCTTTGCATAAGCCTGGCGATTTCCCTTTCGATTCATAAAACAAGTTTATGAACTGTAATTCCTTTAAACGAATGTAAACATTGTTTCCTATGACGAAATATTCACCCATACCCATACATAATCACAATAGCATTCATACGATTATGTCGATGTTTTATATACGAAGTTCAAAAGATAGACGTTATACTTCGTATTGTAATTGTTTAATACTATGTCTAACTAGAGTATAATCATTCACAGCTTCACAGTTATGTTTTCAATATGCACGACTTGAAAGATACGTTAGGAATGAAACAATTCAAGTCAAATATTACTAACCTCAAGAAGAAGGATGATGTTATCGATGTAGCTCTTTACTTCTTCACATTCTTCAAGTCTTCATGTAATACTTGTAAGTCTCATATCTTAATAACTTTCCAACTAACCTATACGAAGTTGACTCTAATAAATAATCAAGCGGATCTTTAAATGAGTTTTCATTCACTAAAATATGACAACCAAACTTGACATACCAATGCTTGGTGGGTTCAACCGAGCAATGCTCTAATATTCTCCCCCTTTGCCAATTTTAGTGACAAAACTCTTACATCATATGGATAAACAAATTACAAGAATTCATTACACATACGCTTGATTCCAAGTTTCAACAGCACAATAACCTGTATACATTCAATCCATAAATGCCGTTGTTGATCACATTATAATAACAAATCTAATACTCCCCCTAAAGGTAAGATAGGTATATTTTCAATTCGTACGTCTTTGTTATTCTCTTTGTAGTTAAGATAACCACAAGTATCAATATGATATGTTACTCCCCCTTAGTTTATGCTTTAATCTTTCGTTAGATATAACATTTAAGCACCATTGTCTTTTCCTTAGTGATACCAAATCACTTGTTTACTACATATATTTCTCCCGCTTTTTGTCACAAAATGACAAAGGTACGAGCAAATAAAATACAAACCGAAAGGATCTTACAAATCTTAAAAGACTTGCAAAACCTATAAGAGTGAAGCACGAGGGTTCCACATACCATTTTAAATAACCAATATCAAAACCGAAACTACAATGTAATTTTGTTTTGATATGTTACCAAGGAAACAATTTCTCGAAGCAATTTTCCCTAATAGTTTAGCAAATCAAAAATTGACTAAGCACCTTAGTTCTTTTGCTAAACCGATTGTACAAATACAATCGCTTGTTCGATAAGACCAAAACAAAGATGAGAATTAATTCTATTTTTCTCATCAGGTTCTAATTATTCAAATAATAACTTAGACCTTTCACTTTTAAACAAGACAAGTACTAGGTAAGTTAACTAGCATTTCTCGTTAAGTCATTCGATTAGACTTGAATAACCGAATCTCCACTTTGATAAGTCTAACTAAGATCAGAATTAACTTAGCTTCTCTTATCCGGAATCGAATTGGACTAAACAATTGATCCCGAAAACATTTTTGTTAAGCCATAAACAATTCATACAAACCAAATAAATCAACTTGCATAATCATTTACCTCAACCGGAAGCAATTGAAACAAACATAAACATTAAAGTACCGCAATTGCACCAAAATTTCGTAAGCCAAAACAATTGATACTAAACCATAAAGCAAGATAACAATAGTTTTTCTTAACCGGAAACAATTGAATCACACACACATCCATACACAAATAATGAAATAAACATCAATTGTACTGAAATTTTGTTAAACAAAAGCAATAAATATATGCAATAAAATCAGGCTTTTCTTAAACAGGAAAACGATTAACTAACAAATTCGTTACCTCAAGTTCCACATCCTCTTCTCCCCAAAGATATGTCATTAAGCACAAGTTCAAGTTAGAACTCTCCCTTATTATGTTGTCATCCTCTCGCAAGAACAAAAGAACAAAAATAAGGACCAACCTTTACCAAAGAAAGGTTGAAAACCGGTTTTAACTAATGCGATGCAAAAGTTGAAACCCCAAAACACATATGATTTTATGCTAAACCAAAAAATTCAACATATTGTAACTTTTTCACATATTAGTTTCAATCGGAACCCCTTATGATCCTTTGATAAAGCCTACCAACATGGTCTAGAACTTAATCCTGCTAAACCAAAAAGTCACCCAAACCATAAAGGTTCACACCATATGAGATCGAATATAAAGGTCATGAAAACCGAAATCAAACATCCCATAAACACATAATAATAAATAAAAGCATTCAAGCATAGGATATATAATCGAAAACTATCACAAGAAAAATTATAAAATAATAATTTTATTCATAGATAAAAGATAGTTATATTCAAATAGACCTTGTACAATTATTGAAAGAAATCAAAAACTGATGTCTATTTTTCTAGATTAATCCTTCATCTCAATGCTAGAGGAAGGTAGATTATTACTTTCAGTCTTCATCTTGTGAAATTCTTCAAGTAGATAACCTTGTTGTTTGACCATAATTTCTTGCAGTTGAGAAATTTTCGTGAAGGATTCTGCAAGAACATGTAATTCTGTCTTTGATTGAACACAGAAGTGTGTCAATGCTTCAATACACTGATTTTTCTTCAGCATATTCTTTCTTTTCTTCTTGCTAAGCCAATCTCTATTTTTGATTTTTCTCTTTGATGTCTCTATATCAAGAGAAGATGCATACTTATTCTTAAAGTGATCTTTCTGATCTAGCATCTTATCAAGAGACGACGTTGGATCCAGACTCATAGTTTGGACAAGGAATGACCAAGAAAAGAGAAGGATCTTTTTATAATTTTCATACTTCCGAAAATATAATATTCCTAAAAATATGAATATCTCAAATATTTGCAATTACTAGATTTTATTTCCATAATCTACACATAAGTGCCTTGATCTTTCTTCTTCTTCATACAAAATTTGGCACACGTGGTGAGGAAAGAATTATAATACCGATCAGGGGGCATTAGTATAATATTTTCTCTCATTATGGAATTTTGAACGACCAGGGTGTCCTTGATATATTTTCGTATGAGAAAGTCTCTTTTTGTTACCTCGAACTAACGAAGTATCTTGAGATTGACTGGGGTTGTATATGCAACTTTTAGCAATTCTGTTTTTGAGACAGTTTTTGCACCCTGTCTTATTTTTCCCTTTACCATTAGATGATTTAGTAACATTGGAAGACATGTCCATTCTTAAAATGGTTAAATCACTAATGGAGGAGTAAGCAATAAGATTGACAACTAATGCAATATTAGTTGTTTCCTCTTCTTCAGAATCATATGAATCAGAGGTCTCATCTAGAGTTACAGCCAGAGCCTTGCTTCTAGTGTATTTCTTAATATTGGGACAGTCTTTAGCTACATGACCAAACCCTTTACACTTAAAGCACTGAGGCTGATATTCATCATCTTCTTCTTGATCCTTTTTGACAGGAACTCAATCATGTGGACGAGAAGATCGATGAGTATCCTTTATGAATCTCTTATTTATTTACTTTAAGAGATCTCGAAACTGTCTAGTAATCAATGATAATGATTGTTCAGTTTCATCATCATAATTTTCTGCAATCTGTTCATCTGAATCATCCATCTGTCTATTTTTCTCCATTGGAGCTTTCAGAATCTTTGCAAGTTTAAAAGCAATTCCTTTAGTTTGAATATACTGTGATTCGTGATAAAAGATCTTTAACTTTCCAACGAGTGTGTTTCATGAGAGTGTTGAAATATCATTTGCTTCTATGATTGCATGCTTCTTAGAATCGTATCTAGATGGCAACGATCTGAGAATTTTGCACACTATATCCTTTTCAGAAATAGTCTTTCCAAGAGAAAAAAGAAGCATTAATTATCTTAGAGAGTTTAATATGAAACTCTTCAAAAGTATCATCGTCATCCATTCAAAGGTTTTCCCAATCGGACGTAAGAGTTTGAAGTCTAGCTTCTTTCTCTGATGTGTTTCCTTCGAATACGATCTGAAGATTATCCCAAGCTTCTTTCAAAGTTTCACATGTTGATACATGATGTTGTAGATCACGACTTACAACATTTGTTAGAGCATTGCTCGGTCGAATTCGCATGTTTGCTATCTCAAGCATGTTTGTCAAGTTTAGTTGTCAAAACTATATGTCTTGATTTCTAGACTACTTATAGCCAAGTCTCGGTTTAGGACAGTTTAATTTAGTTGAGCTCCAGACTCCATGGCGATCATCTTACGAATACGAAGAAATACTCAAGGAACCAGTAGAACTTCATCCGATTAAAAGGTATGTGGAGACTTGAACTTATCTATCACTCTAAAGTCTATCTACTCTATCTCCTACTCTTGAGACAAAGTCGTATAAGTATGATAGTTTTCATACATACATATTTGCTATTTCGATCCGAGTTTACTCGCCTATTTTTTTCTCGAAATATGTGTTGGTAAGCTTTCGCTTTAACCACTTTTCATCTTAACCTGTGACGAATATCATGATGACGTTTCAATCTTGAAAATAGCTTTGATGACGATAGTTGTGAATAACGACTGTTATAACATTATAGAAGAATGTTTCAATGATTGAAATGTAGAGTTGAGATTACGTAAACAACTATGGATATAAGAATATATAGTGTGTTCGCACATTAGTGTATAAATCCATGTGCCGGAAACCAAGTGTGTGCATACGGTATTGGTTAAGGAGACAGGTTGGGTACGCGTACCAGTGGAAGTTTTCGAACCGAAAATTTCTGCTGAGTTTGTAAGTTTGCAAACTGTTAAACCATTCACCTTAGGTACGCATACCCGTACGCATACCCACAGAAGTATTCGACCGAAAATTTCTGCTGAGTTTCTAAACTCAAATACGGTAGCTATGGTACACGTACCCGTATGCGTACCCAATCTGGTTATATTTCTCAAATCGGTAGTTTCATGAACTTAAACAATAAATCAATAAGGAATGCAATATTTTCAAACTGTGGCTATATTGTTCATGAATTGATTCAAATGAATCAAACCGATTTTGTTACAATTGTGTCTATTCATAAAGACCTAAGCAATTGAATAAATCTTCAACTAGTTCTTATGAGTCATTTGAACTAGTTATGTGAAGAAGATGAATACAGTTAATATGGAAGTGCTCATATGGCTAACCATTGGTTAACTATTTTTGAATCAACTAAGTGTACACGTTTAGGTACGGTTACTCAAACCTAAAGGAAATACATTTCATTTGTGTTTGACAAGCTAAGTTTCGATCTAAAGGTTGAAAGATATTAACTTGGTTAAATCAGGTTTTTCAACTAACGGTGAATATTGAATGCTTTGCTACCAAGGTAACTTGGATTGAAAAAACCCTGATTTGAAAACTATATAAAGGAGACATCTAGCAACTGGAAAAACTAATCCCCACACCTCCTGTGTGATACTATTTGATTTTGCTAAAGTCGATTCTCATGTAACCTTAGGTTTCTTCTCGAGACCCTGTAGGTTAATGAATGAAATACTTCATTGGGATTGTGAAGCCAGACGAAACTACTTCTCTTGTAGTTGAGCGATCTGGTCTTGCCATTTTCTATCGTATTAGTTCAATTGAATAATTGACTTGAGATTATATCTCCGATAGGGCAAGATAAAAAGAAATCACAAACATCTTTGTCTCATCGTTTGTGATTCCATAATATCTAGTTTCGTTACCATACGATTTAGATTATTGTGAGGTGATTGATAATTCTAGGCTGTTCTTCGGGAATATAAGTCCGGGTTATCATTTGGTTTCTGTTCACCTTGATTTTATCAAAAGGAGAAACAAAACTTATAGGTTTATCTGTGGGACAGATTTATCTATCATCGTGTGTGATACAGATTTGTTTATTTAAATCTTCGACTTTGGGTCGTAGCAAATCTTGGTTGTGGGTGAGATCAGCTAAGGGAATCAAGTGCGTAGTATCCTGCTGGGATCAGAGACATAAGGAGCACAACTGTACCTTGAATCAATGTGAGATTGATTAGGGTTTAACTATAGTCCAGACCGAAGTTAGTTTGTAGTAGACTAATGTCTGTAGCGGCTTAATACAGTATGGTGTTCAATCTGGACTAGGCTCCGGGGTTTTTCTTCATTTGTGGTTTCCTCGTTAAAAAAATTTCTGGTGTCTGTGTTATTTCTATTCCACATTATATTTTGTTATATAATTAAAATATCACAGGTTGTGCGTTAAGATCAATCAATTAGAATATCCAAACTTTGGTTGTTGATTTAAATTGATTGACACTTGGATATTGGTCTTTGGTACCATCCAAGTTTCTCTCTCTAGTATTTGATAAAGACTCGCAGATTTCCATTTGCTTGAGTATAGATCAAATTGAGAGATTGAGATATTAACTCTTTGATATACTTTTATCTAGATTGAGTCTGATTGTCTAGTTGATTCTCTAGAAATGGAGTTAGTCCATACAGGTTGCTAATAGAAATATTTGGTGAGGTTGTTAGACCCCCGCTTTTTCAATTGGTATCAGAGCAGGAAAACACCCTAAACCTTATAAGTTTATGTTTGTCTGATCCTCAAAAGTCGATCCCTATGGGAAATCTTTTTTGGAAGACTTGATCATGGCATCTGTAACGCACACCGGAACTCCTTAAAAATTGTTCAAAGATTATTACTCTTTAGACCTACGGTTTTTTTAAATAATCTTATACAATCTAGTATACCTTCGAATCTAGAAGATGTGAAACAGTCTAAAGGAAAAATTAAAAAACCTTATAAGAAGAAATTTCAAAGGAAACATGATCAACGCGCAAAGGTATGGACCCTCACAAGAATTACTCTCAATCTCTTTGAGGAATACTATTATAATGGATCAATTGACAAGGACCTATTTAGATCATTTCAAAAGTTTTGAAATTCTTAGAAAAGCTTAATTCCATAAAAGAATTGAATCGTTCTGATAAAAGGTTTGTACCGGTCAAATCATGTTCTAATGATGTACAAACTTTTCCAATCACAAACTCACTTGAAGTTGATAAAAAGATTTCCTGTAAGGTTGGTAAAAGAACCATTTATCTGAAAAAGTCATTTCTGTGTCATAAGAAAAAGAGCTCGACGAATTCTGAGTTTTATCATTATGATTTTACTCCTAATTCTGGCCACAAGTGTCAACCAAAGAATTTTCAGGAGAAATTCTCTGCATTCTACACCACCTAATTTCAGGAATGGCGTCACCCTATTTGTATATAACTTGAAATGGGGCAAGTAACTGGTTGGCTTTGTGTGTGAATTATTTTTCCTATTTTCCGTGTGACAAAAGCTTTTAAAAAAGGTTTGTGCAGGTATTCTTTCTTCATACTGGTATTATTATCCCAGTACGTGTGCCTCTAAAAATCCTACATTCCTTATGTGGGTTGCGGTTCGTGAACGGGTCCAAGCCCAACTGTGGGTATAAAAGAAGTACGGGTACGCAAACCCTCCTTCCTCCCTCATCTGTCCGCGTTCGTGAACTTGTAGGGTTCAATATTTCTCCTTTAAATCTTGTTGGAGAACAACTTGGGAAGGGATGTCTCAAAATAAAAGTGAAAAGCGGGGGTCTAAAAACACCACCCAATATTTCGCTTAGCAATCTGTATGGACTAACTCCGAAACACTTTCTAGAGAATCAACTAGACAGTCAGACTCAATTTAGATAAAAGTATCTCAAGGAGTTATTATCTCAATCTCTCGATTTATTCTTACTCAAGCAAACTACGAGTCTCAATTAAATTGAGATAACTTGGATGGTACCAAGACCAATATCCAAGGATCAATCAATATCAATCAACAACCGGTAGGTCGGACTCTCCAATTGATTGATCTAACGCACAACCTCTATTATTTCAATTATATAACAAATATAATACGGAAAAGAAATAACACAGACACTAGAAGTTTTGTTAACGAGGAAACAACAAATGCATAAAAACCCCGGGACCTAGTCCAGATCGAACACACACTGTATAAAGCCGCTACAGAATCTAGCCTACTCCAAGCTAACTTCGGAATGAACTGTAGTTGATCCCAAATCAATCTCCCACTGATCCAAGGTACAATTATGCTCCTATGCCTCTGATCCCAGTAGGATACTGCGCACTTGATTCCCTTAGCTTATCTCACCCACAACTAACAGTTGGTACGATCCAAAATCGCAGGCTTTGACAATAAACAAATCTGTCTCACACAGACAAGTCTATCAAAGGATCAATCTATCTCCTACATATAAACCCTAAAGCTTTTGTTCCGTCTTTTGATAATAATCAAGGTGAATAGGAACCAATTGATAATACGGTCTTATATTCCCGAAGAACAGCCTAGATTAATCAATCACCTCATAACAATCTTAATCGTATGGTAGCGAAACAAGATGTTGTGGAATCACAAACGATGAGACGAAGATGTTTGTGATTACTTTTTATATCTTGCCTATCGGAGATATCAATCTCAAGCCAATCAATCTGATTGTACTCGTACGATAGAAGATGCAAGATCAGATCACACAACTACGATAAAAGTAGTATCGGTCTGGCTTCACAATCCCAATGAAGTATTTAAGTTTTTAACCCGGTTTGAGAAAAGAAAACTAGAGGGTTAAAGGAGAATCGACTCTAGTATGAAAACTAGTATCACACTCAAGGTGTGGGGATTAGTTTTGCATAATACTAGATGTCTCCTTTATATCTTTCAAATCAGGGTTTTGCCTTGGTAACAAAGCAAACAATATCCACCGTTAGATGAAAACCTGATTTAGATTCAAGATAATATTTCTCAACCGTTAGATCGAAAACTTATCTTGTTATACACACTTGACAATGCACGCTTCTAGGTTTGTTAATCGTACCCAAACGTATGCCCTTGTTGGTTCAACAATAGTCAACCAAATGGTTATCCATATGAGCATCTCATATCAACCATGTTCTTCTTCACCATAACTAGTTTAAATGACTCAAATGAACTAGTTAGAGAGTTGTTCAATTGCAAGGAAATCTTATGTACTACACAAGACACAATTGAAGCAAAGATGATTTGATTCACTTGAATCGGTTCATGAAATTTATAGCCAAGGTTTGCAAAATGCATTCCTTAGTCTTTATAAGTTTAAGTTCAGAAATCATCTTCAGATATATAATCTTCTCAAGTTCGCAGACTAGGTTCGCGGACTTAAGTAATCAGACAGAGCTCACAAACTCCAACAGAAATTCTCGGGTATGAGAACTTCGCCGATTCGCGGACTGGGTTTGCGGACTGGGTTCGCGAACTTGGCTCACCGAAAGTAGTTTGTCAACTCCAGCAGAAATTCTCGGGTTTGAGAACTTCGGCAGTTCGCGGACTTGGCACTTGCCATACTTCCGATTTCTCTTGATCAACAAAGTTCGCAAACTTTGGTTCATGGAATAGAACTTATACATAAATGTGTTTCCACAACAATGTTTATGTCCATCATTGGTTATGTAATCTAAACTCTCATTTCAATCATTAAGACATTCTTAGAGGACGTTATAAAGTTATTACACCATTTCACGTCAAAGCAATTTTCAAGATGATTGAAACATATCATGACTTTCGTCACTAGGTAAAGATAAACTTGATCGAAGCGAAAAGATTACCAACACATATTTCAAGATATAGATAGGCGAGGTATAATTCGGCTCGAAATACCAAATGTGTATAATCCAAGAATATATATATAGCATACGACTTCTTGTCTCAAAGAGTAAGATATAGAGTAGATAGACTTTTGAGTGATAGATAAGTTCAAGTCTTCACATACCTTTTTGTCGAGAAGCTCCACCGGTTCCTTGAGTAGTTCTTCTTTTTGTATGATGAATCACCATGAAGTTCTTGAGCTCTATCCTAGTCCGAGACTTAGCTATAATAGACTATAAATCAAGGCTTATAGTTTTGATCACTAACATTAACAAACATGCTTGAGATAGCAACGTATGCGAGGTCGACCAAGCAATGCTCTAACAAAAATTCAAGTAAGCAATATCTTTCCCACTCGCTTATTTCCTTCTAGAATCATGAAGAATGTTAAGGGTTCAAAAGGTTTTTCAAATAACCTAGGTTCTTCATCCTCCTCAATGAATCTTCCTATTGAACAAAATTCTATTAGGATTAGATTTGTGGATGAATCCTGTAGCAAATTATTTGCAAAGATTTCTTCTTCTGGGTTTATCTTAGAAAAGAAATTGGATCATGTAAGTGGGTATAAGGAGGATTTGACTTGTTTTGAAAAATTCAAGCTTGGAAACATCTTTGATGGCCTTGGTGAAGGTTTTGATACTTTTACTAGAATCTTCTATTCCAACATTTATGATGTTTTTCTTGAGGACATGGAATTCAAGACCATGGTCAATAGAGAGAGGATTCTAGTTAATAGAGAATTGATTTCGAAAATTACCGGAATTCCTTTGGGTAATTTTCGTCTGCCTAAACCAAGTGATGAACGACCTTCACAAGAAGTTATTTCAAAAGTGCTTTGTGGAAAGAGTGTTGTGTGGAATAGAGGAAAATTTCTCACTGATCAACTAGATTTTCCTTTAAAGTCTTTTGGAAAATTGGTATTTCTAACCTTTGTCCTTCCACGGTTGATAATTCTCGTTGGAGTCGTGAGTTTGTGGAATTGGTCTATTACCTTGTGATGGAAACCAAAGGTCTTGATATTTGTGGATTCATTATTTTACAAATGTTAGACATGACATCCGTTGACAAGAAGTTAGGATTCCCTTGCTTGATTGATCGTATTTGTTGCAACTTCTCCATTGAGCATATTGGAACTCCATTGGAACCCCCAAGCTTGTTCGACCGTGTACCTTCAGTTGAATGAGGGAATATGAATGCAAGAGACAAAGGTGTGAAACAATTGATGGCTCGAGTGATCCTTCTATGAAGCTTCTTCGCCAAATTTTACAAAGGTGTTTGTAAGTTGAATACCAAAGTAAATTGTGTTCAAGAACAATTACTTGTGATTGCTACCAAGTATCCCGATATTAAAGAAGACATGGACAAAGTTCGTTCCAGTTTCGTGATCCCCGAAGATGAAGACGATGGGTAGCCTCTTGTGCTTCTTTATATTGGTGTTAGATTGTTTTGACCTTTATTTGCCTAAGAAACTTCTTAAGATAATTTTTTATTCTTGTTTTTGTTTAAGAAGGATAACTAGGGTTTGAAATAGCCATTATTGTGAGTACACATAGCTATGTCCAACATTTTCATCTTGCAATGTTTTTAGATTTATTTATTTAAATTCTAAAGTAATTTGGAAGATGATGTTTGAAGTATTAATCTTTATGGTTTTATATATTGTAATATGTTATGGGATATGTGTGTTTGCATCCGTGAACTATTATTGTCCCATACGATGTCAAAAGTTATCTCTTTCATATGTCGATATGCATGTATTGATACAAGATCGATGAACTTTTGACAAACAAAAGTTAAGCCTATTATGTCAATTATTTGATGGAAGATATGTTAAAATATTTTGTTTACAAGGATTATGTCTATTGTATTTCATTGTGCAAACAGTGATGGAAACTAGAATGAATCCTTCTCTATTCCGCAGTATTGATCTTCCCTGATCCATATTTTATGTATATACTGTGTGGCTCCATAAGTTTTCTTATGTGAGCATTTCCAAATAAACAAATCATAGATTCGTTTGTGATTAATTTGGTTGAGTATTCCGATTAAATTAATCATGGGTTCTATTGTGATTAGTTTGATTGAGAATTTTTGGATACAAAATCATTTCCTTAAGGTTTTTGGTGTCTAAAGAAATTGGGGAGAGTTCTTTCGGGAATGACATCAAATGGGGGAGAGTTCTTTTGAACTTGCGCTTAATTTCCATATATTTGTGGGGAGTGCGGCTGTGGAATATTTTAGGGGTTATCTTGTATCTTTATAATTGCATTTAGCTTCGGCTTTATCATTGCATCTAAACAAGTTGATATGTACTTTTGTTTGGTCTTGAAGCATCTCCGTGGAAATTTCATTAGGATCCCGTTTTCGTACCTTTGCCAATTTTATTGACAAAAAGGGGGAGAATTAATATGTAGTTCACACTACAAATATATATGGTTTGCGTGTTTTACGGATCATTATGTAAGGGGGAGTGGTTTTCATGTTGAGATGAAAGTATTGACTAAGGGGGAGTGATACATATCACCATAGTATTGTTGTCGAAGTTGTGATATAGGAACTTTGATACTGTGTAATAATACTATGACACTGTATAACAATGATTGAGAGCTTTTGTTTTCTCATTATTATGACTACGGATCTTCAACAACTATGATGCTGAATTGAACATCTATGGAATCATGGGAGTACTCGGAAAAGACAAAGTTTTCGAGTAATGTTGAAGCACCAAGGAGATAAAGCATGTGGACGAGAAGCTACAAAGTTTTATTTATTTTGTAATCCATATGTATTGATAGTTTTTTCACTAAAATTGACAAAGGGGGAGATTGTTAGAGCATTGCTCGGTCGAACTCGCATGTGTTGCTATCTCAAGCATATTTATCAAGTTTAGTTATTAAAACTACATGTCTTGATTTCTAGACTACTTATAGATAAGTCTCGGTTTAGGACAGTTTAGTGTAGTTGAGCTTCAGACTCCATGGCGATCATCTTACGAAGAAGAAGAACTACTCAAGGAACCAGTGGAACTTCATCCGATTAAAAGGTATGTGGAGACTTGAACTTATCTATCACTCTAAAGTCTATCTACTCTATCTCCTACTCTTGAGACAAAGTCGTATAAGTATGATAGTTTTCATACATACACATTTGCTATTTCGAGCCGAGTTTACTCGCCTATCTTTTTCTCGAAATATGTGTCGGTAAGCTTTCGCTTTAACCACTTTTCATCTTAACCCGTGACGAATGTCATGATGACATTTAATTCTTGAAAATAGCTTAGATGACGATAGTTGTGAATAACGATTGTTATAACATTATAGAAGAATGTTTCAATGATTGAAATGTAAAGTTGAGATTACGTAACCAACTACGAATATAAGCATATATAGTGTGTTCGCACATTAGTGTATAAATCCATGTGCCGGAAACCAAGTGTGTGCATATGTGTGCATACGGTATTGGTGAAGGAGACAGGTTGGGTACGCGTACTAGCGGAAGTTTTCGAACCGAAAATTTCTGCTGAGTTTGTAAGTTTACAAACTGTTAAACCAGTCACTTTAGGTACGCATACCCTTACGCGTACCCATGGAAGTTTTCGACCGAAAATTTCTGTTGAGTTTCTAAACTCAAATCCGATAGCTATGGTACACGTACCCGTACGCGTACCCAAGCTGGTTATATTTCTCAAATCGGTAGCTTCAAACTTAAACAATAAATCAATAAGGAATGCAATCTTTGCAAACCGTGGATATTCATGAATTGATTCAAGTGAATCAAACCGATTTTGTTTCAATTGTGTATATTCATAAATACCTAAGCAATTGAACAACTCTTCAACTAGTTCTTATGAGTCATTTGAACTAGTTATGTGAAGAACATGAATACGGTTAATATGGAAGTGCTCATATGGCTAACCATTGGTTAAATATTTGTGAACCAACTAAGTGTAAACATTTAGGTATGGTTACTCAAACCTAAATGAAATACATTTCATTTGTGTGTGACAAGATAAGTTTCGATCTAACGGTTGAAAGATATTAGCTTGGTTAAATCAGGTTTTTCGTCTAACGGTGATATTGAATGCTTTGTGACCAAGGTAACTTGGATTGCAAACCCTGATTTGAAAACTATATAAAGGAGACATCTAGCAACTGGAAAAACTAATCGCCACACCTCCTGTGTGATACTAGTTGGTTTTGCTAGAGTTTATTCTCCTTTAACCTTAGGTTTCTTCTCGAGACCCTGTAGGTAATTACTGAAAGACTTCATTGGGATTGTGAAGCCAGACGAAACTACTTCTCTTGTAGTTGAGCGATCTGATCTTGTCTTTTTCTATCGTACGAGTTTAATTGAATAATTGAATTGAGATTATATCTCCGATAGGGAAAGATAAAAAGAAATCACAAACATCTTCGTCTCATTGTTTGTGATTCCACAATATCTAGTTTCGCTACCATACGATTTAGATTATTGTGAGGTGATTGATAATTCTAGGCTGTTCTCCGGGTTATCAATTAGTTTCTGTTCACCTTGATTTTATCAAAAGACGAAACAAAACTTATAGGTTTATCTGTGGGAGACAGATTTATCTATCATCGTAGACTTTTCTGTATGATACAATTTTTTTTATTAAAGTCTTCGACTTTGTGTTGTAGAAACTCTTGGTTGTGGGCATAATCATCTAAGGGAATCAAGTGCGTAGTATCCTGCTGGGATCAAAGACGTAAGGAGCGCAACTGTACCTTGAATCAGTGTGAGAATTATTAGGGTTCAACTACAGTCCAGACAGAAGTTAGTTTGTAATAGGCTAGTGTCTGTAGCGGCTTAATACAATGTGGTGTTCAATCTGGACTAGGTCCCGGGGTTGTTTAGCATTTTCGGTTTCCTCGTTAACAAAATTTCTGGTGTCTGTGTTATTTTTATTCCGCATTATATTTTTTTATATAATTGAAATATCACAGGTTGTGTGTTAAGATCAATCAATTAGAATATCCAAACTTTGGTTGTTGATTTAAATTGATTGACACTTGGATATTGGTCTTTGGTACCATCCAAGTTTATTTCTCTAGTATTTGATAAAGACTCGCAGATTTCCATTTGCTTGAGTATAGATCAAATCGAGAGATTGAGATATTAACTCTTTGATATACTTTCATCTAGATTGAGTTTGACTGTCTAGTTGATTCTCTAGAAAGTATATTGGAGTTAGTCCATACAAATTGCTAATCGAAATATTGGGTGAGGTTGTTAGACCTCCGCTTTTTCAGCATGTATAATAGCATTCAAACCATCTGAATTCTTCTTAGCAAAAGCTTTTTCTTCGTTTGAAAAATCCACCAAGCGTTTAAACTCAATTTCCAAATTTTCTACTTTCGGGCGATTCTAACCATCGACGACTAATAGCCATGTATTAAAGTCTCGTGATTGAAGAAAAGATCTCATAACAGATTTCCACCATAGATAGCTTGTTTTGTCAAATCTTAGCGGTACGTTAATTGAAGTCGACTAATGAGAAATCGAGTTCATTTCTTATAGGTTGGATCGCACCAAACACAGATTGTTAGATCTTTCGTGTTTGCCCGCTATGATACCAATTGAAAAGACGAGGGTACCCAAATATACCTCAATCTAAATTTTCCACCTATAAGTCCTTTCTCCGAAAGTGATTGTCTATGGACTGAGTCGAGACACTACAACTAATAGGTTCACACTTCGTTTGATCGTCTATGGATACAAGATCGAGAAAATACAACAACGAAGTATGATTACTTGATAATAGGTTCAGACTTAACCAAACACAATAGGATTGCTAACAAGTAAATATGAATTAACGTTTGTGTATTTTACTTCTAATTATAATAAAACAATTATAATTGCGGAAATAGAAAAGTAAAAGACACAACAAGATTTTGTCAACGAGGAAACCACAAATGCAGAAAAACCCCGGGACCTTGTATAGAATTGAATACTCTCAGGATTAAGCCGCTATACAAAATATAAACAAACTTCGTATAGTTTAGACCAAGGAACTAAACCTATAGTTCACCTAGTTCTGTATGTATCTATGTGCCTCCAATTTGCAATAAGTCACGCACTTGGAACAATTCCTTTGGTTCGTATTCCAAACAGTAAAGGACCAACAAATCTGTTCGGTAACAACTCTTTTCAAACAACGTGATATGAGTTTGACAAAAGGCTCTTCCGTTTATCCCAATAAACTCCTTTGTCAGGTTCTTAGATCTATCTATTCAACAACTACCAAAGTAATTTTCTAGACTATGCAATCAATACTCTTAATCAAAAAGACATATATTGATGTCAATCTACTCAACTAATCAATCCAATCTATCAAAAGATAAAATGATTATAGTTGGATCCCCAGCCGATCAAGTTTTGTGCACACCAAAGATTATGAACTCAAATCAGAAATCTTCTTAGATCTTCAATAAACACCTGCACACAATCAACTTGAATCTCTTGTGATCAATCACACACAGAAGCGGAGTCTGTTAACAATGGATTATCACAAGACGTCTTTAGATCTACAAACAATCTAAAGATCCTCGTCGATACTTCGATCTACTTTGAGTGAATCTTATATCAGAAGAGAAAATTCTCAAGCATAAAAAAACTAGGTGCACTCAAAGTTCAAAAACCGTTAGTCAATCAAATCAATCGAAAACTAATAATAAACCGCAATTATCTAGTTTCCCACCAACGGTACTCGTAGAGCTTCCCAATCCCAAAGAAGTCCTTAAAACGAGCGGTCATAAGAGATTTCGCCTAATTATGGCACTTTCCTCTCCGAATAGACGGATCCACCAGTAACAACACAACTAGGTATTTTTGGTGGCTCTGAGGATTAGTTTGCTCAAAATGCAAACTTCAATATTTATAGACCAAGGAAGTTTGGACACCAAGGAATTTCCAAAACCGAATATTTTCAAGGATATGCAATAAAGCCAAAAAAGGTTTTCATAATTCCTGGAAATGCTCTGTCCAAATATTGACCTAAATCTCAGTAGAAAATCTCCAATTAGTAAATGCACATTACCAATTTTTATTTTCTAAAGATATGCATTTAATTGTTGGAAATTAAAAGCATATAAAAAATAAAAACCTTAATTAAAAGATTCTCAATTTATTTCGATCCGGGATTCTCCTTTAGTTATTAAGGAATATCTTTGAACAATAAAAGATGAGAATTACTGCAGATGTTCAAAGTATGCCGAAATCTTTACTTTGTAAATCCTTTTTCATATTTACAATCTTAGAACAGATTTTCCACACTTCCAAATGAGTTTAGAATTGGTTCATCTGACTTCCAAGAACTGTGTGATTGATTATCCTATCAAATCACTATTAATGGGTTTCACGGTTCTACCAAAACAAAAAGCTTCGGTTCTACCTCCATGTGGGTACTAGGATCGGTCAAACTAGCTTTCCAAAAATTGGTTGACTAGGTACTAGGATCGGTTACCACATAATTATGGTATTTACTTGTAATTGGTTGCACAAGTCATAGGATCGGTTACCAATTACTAAGACTTGTTGTACCTCTTACAAGGATCGATTCCACATACTTGTGATCGGTTGCACCTCTTACTAGGATCGGTTCCCCTATGTCTAGAGTTGGTCATACCAATTACAATATATCGATCATACCATCTGAGGATCATTTTCACTAATAAAAGTCGTACCAATACAAAAGTTAGACATTGTAAATATTTTTACCAAGATACATAAACAAGTTATGAGCGGTTATACTAAACACACATATTGGTAATCCAAAGATTTGCAATGAATAACAATGCCAATAAGCCTAGCGATTTCCCTTTCGATTCATAAAACAAGTTTATGAATTGTACTTCATTTAAGCGAATGTAAAACATTGTTTCCTAGGATGAAATCTTCACCCATACCCATACATAATCATAATAGCATTCATACGATTATTTCGATGTCTTATATACAAAGTTCAAAAGATAGACGTTATACTTCGTATTGTGATTCCTTAATACTATGTCTAACTAGAGTATAATCATTCACAGCTTCGCAGTTATGTGATGCGTTTCGTAGGTGCTCAAATTAATTCACTTATATTCTACTTTACTAATGAATAATATAGCATTAAATAAGGTTCGTTCCCACGAAGAGCAGGGAGTTTTAGTTGTCGAAAGTATCACAATGGAGGATTGTTTTAGATTTTAAAACTAAATAAATAATAAAGCAATGAAAAGTAATTAAGATTGCAAGCAATAGAGAGAAATATGATCAGGGAATCCTTCTTCGTTACTAAACGGTCATCAAGTTATTATATTCATCCATTAATACAATTAATCACAGATTATTACCAACCGTGGAATAACAGCTAGCTCAGTGCTATCCCCTAAATTCCTTAGATCACTGAGTACGGAAGCTCTCCAATACCAGATTCTATTCTTCTAAACCACCTAGTAGTAGCTCACTCAAGGTGTAATTTCTCCGAATGCTTTATCTTTTGTGAATTATAGATTGATCCTAGTAGTTAGACTCTTAGCTCAAGATCCACTTTCTAGTGTTGTTTATACACACAATCGCTACACAGAATCCCTCTGCAAGGTATTGTGTTCTATACTTTTGTATGAATTATTCGACTATTACTTATCTCCTAACTCAATCCTAGCATTTGATTGAATCAATAAATTAATTCAGTTGGCCGCCTAAACAATCTATCAATCAATCATAAAAATTCTAATTAGTATAAACAATCAATAATCATGTGAAGAACTTCAAAATAGATTTATATAATAACCCAAATCATGTCTAGAACTTAGAATTCATCCCCAACCACTAAGAAGTTTAGCTACTCATGGTACTCATGAAACCCATGAGATACATATGATAAAAGTATAAGAAATAGTTACGGTGATGAAATTGCTCCCAAAACCCTAACTTTTCTTCCTTGTATTCTCCTCTCCAATGACTTGATTAAAAATTATTAGATAACCCTCAAAAAACATTAGAAGAGTCTCTTATATAGGTCTTCAAATTGTAACTGCGCCCTTGCACCAAATCCCGCTCGAATAGTCTCCAATCTTGCCAAAATCGCAAGAGAAACTCATTAGATACGCCAAGTCCAAGTCTTTGTCGTGTGAAAATACCCAAATCTCGCATCAATGCTGGTTAAGTCCAGCCCAACATCTCACTTCAACTGTCAGTTCCGTAGAACTGACAGTACATTGTCTTTTCCCCATCAGAACTCGGCTAGACATCCCCCCGTGAAGAATAGTTTTCCCTGGATTTTGTAGTTTTCTCCCGGAAACTCACGGACATACGACTATCCGTGAAAATATAATTCACCTGAGTTTGGTTTCAACACCGATAGAATCACGGACACTCACCTAGCCGTGAGTTTTATTTTCCCCTGGACTCCTAAACTCAACCAACTCCATCATCTTCTCATAACTCGTGGCTCTCCCTGTTTCGTTCTCGAGCTAACATCCATCTCCATGAATCACCATTAACTGCCAGTCAAAGTTAAAATATTCTCCAATCATCGCCGGCCAGTAATGGCAAAATCATCATCTCTTCCCTGCTGCATAGCAGTTCAGCTTTCGTCGCTGCCAATAATACCAGCAGCGTCCATCAAGATCGACCAACAGCATCACGAGTTCACCATCCCTGTCTTGACTCAATTACCACCAACTCGACTGATCATCAACACGTTGCTGTGATCAACAATGGCAGCAACCCCTCTTCATAGCTCCATCATGGTCTCCATCGTGTACTGCTAGCAATATCGTCTTCTCATCTGCAGTACCTCATGCATTCTCCATAGTAACCACCAATCCCAACTTCAGACTCGTTCCTTCTCAGTCACAGCCATCATCTAATCATGATACCATGCACAGCCATATATTATCGGCAGCAACACTTTCTTCCTGTGCGTTCCACTGCCAACCTCCATCAGTCGCTGGCATACTCGAGCTCTGTCATCAATGGACAACTCCATTCTATCCATCTCTGACGTATCCCAGCAAAGATCGAGATCCATCTTTATCATTAACGGTCACTGCCAACTCCTTCCATCAGCTTCTCGTCATTATTACTGCCAGCATCAATGATAAATAATGGCTGCACCACGTCCCTCCTGCCATTAAACTCATCACCAAGATCGAGCCAGCTCTCCATGACTCTGTTACCTTCATTGATCACGAACATCACCAGTCCACCGTTAATGGCAGCAACACTCATTATTTCCTGTCGATCTCCAAAGCATTGTCGCTGCCAATATTCATCAGCAGTCACATCACCGATGAAACCTTCCCTTTCCTTACTGTAACTTCTTCTCCGAGTCTCTATATCAGCTGCATCCATCTCGTATAAGGGTAACACCATAACGAGCTTCTCTTCCACCCATAACTGCCAGTCTTCATCAACACTAACTGCCAATCATTATCAGCTCAATTCTGTCAATGTCTGCAAGCCAATTTACCACCTGCTCGTGCATCCAAAACACCACCAGTCGCCATTTCTACCATCAAACACCCTGTTCAGGTTGAAGAAGATAATAACCCTGAGAGAATAAACCAGCTGGGTACTTTTACATACAGTACAACTGTCAGTCTTGCAGGACTGACAGTTCAATTCTCAACCACCCCCTACGCGGCTGCCCTGAGTGAACTAAGCTGATGCCTTCATAAATACTGTGCTTCAACAACTTTCGCAACTTTGACTCTCTTCAATCGGCCATAAAATCTTCTTACGACTTCGGAATAACTCCATTCTTGCTCCATTGCCTTCGCCTTTTCGTCTTCTTCAAGATGATATCAAGGACTCCTAGGTTTGAACGAGTTCCACTTGGTCTTTGGCCTTTCTCCGCTTTTAGCTAACTCCTTTCCATGCACAATTAAGTGCCAATTCGCTTCTTTTGGATGATTCACCTAGCAAAACATAAATAAGAGAAAACAAACGTAATATACAATAATTTGTAAGAATATAAGCAATTACTAGCATGGATTCGATACTAAATATATGCAAAATATGCACTTAACAAATTCCCCCACACTTGGCTTTTGCTAGTCCTCGAGCAAACTATCTAAAATACAACAACTCCATGTCGTTGAGGAAACGGTTGCACTTAGCATGTGCAACAGGCCTTTAAACCCCTAGGTGTCCCTAGTGGACGAGTTATAGTCTCGTGAGGGCTTACTAGAGATATACCCACAAAACCTACTCCAACTTCAAAGCATTCAAGCTTCCCAAGCATCCAAAGAGCTATGAGGACATAGAGTTTCTGCATGCTAGTAATAAGAAGTTAGAAATACCAAAGAACATATTCATTCTTAAATCTTGAGCGAGAAATAACCACACCATAATGAGAGAATGCGTGTTTGAGAGCGATCAATAAGCATTTCTCCTCAACTTCTGCCTCACTTAAAAGGATTTTATGATAATTGCACTCAATAAGACAGTTTTTTTTATGGGTCTCACATGTGTGCAGGTAGGAATGAAGAGAGAATCCATACACACGTTGAATGGTGGGAAGGAAACCTTCCGAAATATTTCTGGAGACTCCACAAAATCGTGGAAAATAAAAACTTTTTCTGATGATCTCTAAGAAAGGAAATCAACCATAATTATTAAAAATAGAAGATGAGAATACTTACCACCTTCACATATGATTGCAATGATGAAAGCACCACTCTCACAGCATCCAATAGAAACGTATTCTTCAGCTCGTCTTCTTCATCTTCTTGGTCTTCGGTCTTCAACTGTTGATGATAAACTCTTGAACTCTGTAAAACTTTGACAATTTTCTACTCTTTTCCACAAATTCCTTGTTGCTTGAAACTTCCTTATAGATTTTTCTTCCCCGTGGCCTTATTGAACAAATAACAACCTAAATGCAAATCTTTTTGTATTTTCTTTTATCTTTTTGTTTTTTTGTTTTTTTTGTTCTTTTTTTTTTGTTTTTTTTTTGTTTTTTTTTAAACAAAAAGATTGCAACTACAAAAATAATAACGAAATAAAAATTAACATGGCCATGAAAAAAGTACTTTACCACTTTGATCTTCACAACTTGTATTGTCTTCGTATCATAAACTTCAATAACTCTCACCTTTTGATTTTCTTCGCTCTTGTAAATAAGTCTTCATACTTAGATATAGAATTCCGCTTCTTATGTGTAAGTCTGCAACATGTATATAAAAATCTTCTCATTGTATGTTTCTTTACTTGGATATGAAATTTGCTCTTCCTTGTGTTGTTGCTTGTAAACCTCAAACGTCTTCAACCTTCCTTGTAGATTTTGATGTTGCTCCACTTATTGATGATGATGGTGTTTCTATGGATCTGTTGTTGGCGAGAGAGAGAATGGTGCTAACTGCAAATCAAACTAAAAGAAGGTGGTTTTCGTCCATAGACGTCACCCTCATGATTGACAAAATTAGCACTCAAGATATAAAAGAGTAGGGATTCTATTGGTGGGAGGTTGGGTAGCTCACCATTCTACCCGGAATTAACATACGATGACACACACTCAAAAGAACGCTCTTTAGTCATTTATAAAGAAATATGGTCTGGTACATCGGTTGATATGAAAATGGATAGTCTCTACCAATGATTGATCAGCAACTCTAATAATTCATTTCTCCCTGCACCTCATTTGCATCACCGACATGATTAAATCCATTATTTAACACTCCAATTCGTAAGAAATCCGAATGTAGTTCCTTAACACTTCTAAGTTCAGTTATGTCGGTTATAATTCTCTATGTAAACATACGTAGAAGCATGCTAGTGACTCTAAAATCTCTACAAGTTGGAGGTTTTTTATGCAAATATTACAAAATTTTGAAAATATGATTACAATAGACAAAGTTCAGCAAACCTCACGAACTCAGAACACTTATGCTCAGTTAGCTAAGAAACATGGTTTACTATCCACCTGTCAAGAATAATCCAAAAAATCAAAGAAGAAGAGTTTAGATATTTATCTTGAGGAATCACAAAGTCTGAGACGAATAGAACTTTGCAATTTCTGTCTATCTCGTTCCTGTTAGGAAATTACTAAAACCTCAACGATTAATAAGAACACGATGATGATACAAGAACTATAAGGTAAAATATAGTTTGACCTGGCTTCATGAATCCCCAAGTGAAGTATTTAAGTTGTAACATAAATATAGTTCACGAAGAATCTAGGTTATAGAGGATGACTACTCTAGCTTAACAACTAGGACACAAGAAGTGCCAGGGATTAAGAAATCATGTTGCAAGAGTCTATTTATTTATATATTTTCAAGGTAGCTTTGAATTCAAGTTAAAATAACTTGAGATTCAAGCAAACACTTTCTCTGTTTAGATGATATTCTTATTAGGAATTCATGTAAGCATGTCAGAAGTCCGCCTTGAAATTACATCGAAAAATATACCCTATGGAACCGTATACAACGATAGTTCGTATTGGCAAAAGTCCCTTTTGAACTTCCAAACATAAGTCGTGTTCATTAATACTAAAGTCAAGACTTAAACCATAATTCACAAACACATAGTGATTTAGTGAACAAAGTTGTCTTAGAAGTGTTTATGAGAGTTATAGCAATGCCAATCGTATTTGTGAAAAATATTTTATGAGTATCTGCTTAGTTCGGTGCTAGTTAGGTATGTGTAAGGGTACACATACCTATGGACCAGTCTGTGAACTTAAGTTGTTGGATTATGCATACCGGTATGTATACCCTTAGCCATTCACGAACTCAGATTCCAGGGGTATACGTACTTCCGCATTCACGAACTCAAAACCTTAGGGTACGCATACTGGGTATACATACCTATCATATTCCGAAACTAATATCACTAGGGCACACGTATTGGGTATGCATACCTACCCTATATTCAAAATTTCAATAAGTTATAAAAACTCTCTTTAAACAATTTAAAACATTCCCAATCGCCATAATTAACAAATATCTGAAAAAGCGGGGGTATAACAACCACACCTAATATTTCTCTTAGCAATCTGTATGGACTAACCAATATACTTTCTATAGAATCAACTAGACAGTCAGCCTCAATCTAGATAAAAGTATATCAAAGGAGTTAATATCTCGATTTGATCTATACTCAAGCAAATAGAAATCTGCGAGTTTTTATCAAATACTAGAGAGATAACTTGGATGGTACCAAAGACCAATATCTAAGTGTCAATCAATTTAAATCAACAACCAAGAGGTCGGATATTCTAATTGATTGAACAACGCACAACCTGTGATATTTCAATTATATGAAAAAATATAATGCGAAATAGAAATAACACAGACACCAGAATTTTGTTAACGAGGAAACTAAAAATGCAGAAAAACTCTGGGACCCAGTCCAGATTGAACACACATTGTATTAAGCCGCTACATACACTAGCCTACTACAAAATAACTTCGGTATGGACTGTAGTTGAACCTAAATCAATCTCACACTGATCCAAGGTACAGTATGCTCCTACGTCTCTGATCCCAGCAGGATGCTACACACTTGATTCCCTTAGCTGATCTCACCCACAACTAAGAGTTGCTACGACCCAAAGTCGAAGACTTGATAAACAAATCTGTATTACACAGAAAAGTCTATAGAATTGAATAAATCTGTCTCCCACAGAAATACCCAAGAGTTTTTGTTCCGTCTTTTGATATATCAAGGTGAACAGGAACCAATCGATAATCCGGACTTATATTCCCAAAGAACAGCCTTGTATTATCAATCATCTTACAATAATATTAATCGACGCGACGAAAGAAGATATTTTGGAATCACAAACGATGAGACGAAGATGTTTGTGATACTTTTATATCTTGCCTATCGGAGATATCAATTTCAAGCCAATCTTTGCGATTGTACTCGTACGATGGAAACAGCAAGATCAAATCACACAACTACGGGAAAGTAGTATCGGTATGGCTTTAAAATCCCAATGAAGTCTTTAAGTCGTTAACCCGGTTTGAGAAAAGAAAACCAGAGGTCAAAGGAGAATCGACTCTAGCTTACAACTAGTATCACACGTAAGGTGTGGGGATTAGGTTTCCCAGTTGCTAGAGTTATCCCTTATATAGTCTTCAAATCAGGGTTTGCAATGAATGTTAGCTTAGTAACAAAGCATTCAATATTCACTGTTAGATGAAAACCTGATTAGATTCAAGCTAATATCTTTCAACCGTTAGATCGAAAACTTAGCTTGTTACACACAAATTTAATGTACTATTTTGGGTTCATGTAACCGTAGCCAAACATGAACATTTGTTGGTTCAGCAATAGTTAACCAAATGGTTAGCCATATACTTTCATATCAACCATCTTCTTCTTCACCATAACTAGTTCAAATAACTCAAATGAACTAGTTAGAGAGTTGTTCAATTGCAAGGAAATCTTATGTACTACACAAGACACAATTGAAGCAAAAACGATTTGATTCATTCGAATCGATTCATGAACTATATACCCACGGTTTGCAATTAGCATTCCTTAGTCAATATGAATAAGTTTACAAACAACCGTTTTTAGATATAACCAACTCAAGTTCGCGGACTGGGTTCACGGACTTGAGTTCCCGGAAGGAGTTCACAAACTCCAGTAGATTTTCTCGGGTCGAGAACTTCCGCTACTTCGGGGACTGGGTTTGCGGACTTAGCTCACGCCACTATTCCGGTTCTCTTGATCAACAAAGTTCGCAAACTTCGGTTCAAGGAATAAGGACTTATACATATATGTGTTTCCACAATAATGTTTATATCCATCAATGGTTATATAATCTAAACTCTCATTTCAATCATTGAAACATTCTTAGAGGACGTTATATAGTTGTTATTCACAAATTATTTTTCGTCAAAGCAATTTTCAAAGTGATTGAAACGTAACATGACTTTCGTCACTAGGTAAAGATGAATTTGGCCAAAGCGAAATCTTACCAACACATATTTCGAGAAATAGATAGGCGAGGTAAACTCGGCTCAAAATAGCAAATGTGTATAATCACAATCTATATAGCAAAACGACTTTTGTCTCAAGATAGGAGATAGAGTAGATAGACTTTTGAGTGATAGATAAGTTCAAGTCTCCACATACCTTTTTTTCGATGAAGTTCCACCGGTTCCTTGAGTAGATCTTATTCTTGTATGATGATTCTCCATGGAGTTCTTGAGCTTAACTACACTTTCTATCCTAGTCCGAGACTTAGCTAAAGTAGACAAGAAATCAAAACTTACAGTTTTGATCACTAACATTGACAAACATGCTTGAGATATCAACGCATGCGAGTTCGACCGAACAATGCGCTAACAATATCATTGCTTGGGAAATTTCCAAATGATTAACTTGGAAGAAAATATTTCATAAACAATAAATTATTCTTTACCAAGATTGTTAAGGATCTATGAATATCCATAGCTTGAATAATATTTCAAGAGATTTATGAAGACAAGCTTTAATCGAAATTTATTCTTTGTAATATTATATCTATTAAAATCATACAACATAGCCTCATAAGATAGAAGGTAAATTTCGTACGTAAATAGGATGGTTCAGTTTTCGCATACCTCTTTGTCGATGAAGTTTCTCAAATGTATTCGTTTGATCTTCAGTCTTCGAGGATTATTCAGTGATGTCTGATACCCAACTACCGTACTCTAATCCTAGTCCGAGACTTGACTTTAGTAACTATAAATCAATATTTAGTTTTGTACATCAAACATTGACAACAATATTGAGATAAAAAAACTTGTGAGTTCGACCGAGCAATATTCTAACATGTTTACCTTGTTAAAAGAATCTTATATACAGTTTCGTAAGAAACGTATAGATTGCACAAAAATTTCTCATATAGGTTCCCGGACGAAAAGTTGGTGGTATACTAGTTACCCTCTTATTTTCAACATGATCACACATACCAACTGCAAATGTACATGTAAGGTAAGAAATCCTCAGTAACGTATAAACACCACAGATTAAGGTGTTGCAACTACACTTGGTGGAAGAGTAGTTGAGGTTGTGGCTCCATAAAGAAAAAAGAAAAAACTACCAGGTTCGGTCGATGCTCATATATAAAGGTAAGAGATGAGTAAGGTACAACCTAACTCATATCATTAGATTGTTTCTTATTATGTCCATAAATCAAACTGGAGGACATTCCAAGGTTTCATGATTCCAGAGAATGATATAATCCCAATGGATAATGAGAATGCACATGAGTCAATAGAAATTGATGATTATTTTCATACATAGTTGCTCAAGAAAGTATAGCACGATGAGATCGAAACATGCTCATTATTGTTTAATGTTAATAAAAAGCATACTTGGCTTACAAAAATCAGGCATAAGTTGGTTCTTTGACAAATATACAATTATTTGGTGAGATAGTTCTAACCAACCAAGTGTAAATCCCATGGAACATACACGATTATTTATCACAAAACGTAATGAGAAGAATGAAGTCTTAAAATGTTAAAGCAATGATCGGTCGAACTCACAAGTGTTGTTATCTCAAGCTTGTTGTCATATTTAGTTGATCAAAACTATATCTTGATTTCTAGTCTACATTTAGTAAAGTCTCGGATTAGGATTAGAAATGTGTAGTTGAGTATTAGACATCACTGCGTTCTACCGTTTGAAGGCGAATATCAACTGAAGACATTTGGAGAACTTCATCGATAAAGGGTATGTGAAGACTGAACCAATATATTACTCAAGTTTTCACCTTTCTATCTATGAGACTGAGTCTCATGACTAAGTGGACTTTAAAATGCACAATAGAAATTTCGAGTCAAGTTTATCTTGTTAATTATTCTCGAAATATTAATGACTAAGCTTAAAAACATTTTTCCAAAACTTAATGAAATTGGTTAAGAATAATTTATTGTTTATGACCTAAATCATGATTCAATTTAATCATCTGGAAATAGCCTGGAACAACAATATGTATCATTGATATTATTCGGGAATGTTTCAAATCGATTATTAGAGATATATATAACCACTTTAAATCTGGATACATGATAGTACGCATACCCGTTCACGTACTGATGTAACTGTTATAGGTCGGGAGCCGCAGTACATGTAACAACGTAGCTACAGTTTGGGAACGAACTTTGGTACATATACCCAGTATGGCTACCAAAAAGTTCTATTGACTCGTGAACTCAGGAAGGTACATATACCTAGTATGGATACCAAAAGTTCCTGAACTGTTTTTGTCTTAAGGGTACACATACTGTGACAAAAACAACTCACAAACTGGAAGTAAATACACGTACTTACCCAGTCGAATACTTTCATATGAATCAGAACTATTTCTATGAGATAATTAGCATTTGAATAACTCTCTAAAACACCTCTAGACATAGTTGATCACATTATAACCTATGGTTGCGACTCAAGAAGTCTAAAAGTGTTATATGAAAATAAATAAGCTTATGATTCGTCTGGCTAGTTTCGGCTGACCTTTCATGAACAAGTCATTATACACGGTTCGGTTACGGTTCATCCTAACCAGAGTGTATATTTTGTTGTGTTTATCTCAAGTCAATTTTTCATCTAACGATGGAAAAAGATTGCTTGATTCCAAAGCTACCTTAGCGTAAATCTAAAGCAACTTTAGATCTTGAAAGTCAATAAAAGGACAACCTCAAGCAACTGGGGTTTTAGAATCCCTGACACTCTTCCTGTGTGTCCTAGTCGTAAACTAGAGTTGTTCTCTCTTTTAAACCCTTTTAGGTTTAGCGACTAAAAAGACTTCTCTTAGGGATTCGTGAATCCAGGTCCGACTATCTTTATCTTGATAGTTTGTGTATCCTGATCTTGCTACTGATTGTTGAGTCTCACTCCTATCAGGTAATATTTATAAAAATCGCAAAGTTCTTCGTCTCAGGCTTTGTGATTCCACAAGTTAATTCCTATATAACGATTATTTGTTGAAATTGGAGTAGGTTTTACTTGTAAGGTGAATAAAAATCTGGGCTGCTCTTCGGGAGTTACAAGTACCAGATTTTGAGGTTTGCTAGACCTAGTCTACTGCAAATGATTTCTTATCTCACCTTGATCTAACATCAGAACAGAAATCACATATAGGCTTCTCTGTGGGAGGCAGATTGGTTTAAATTTTTCAATTAAGTTGAAGAAACTCTTACGTGTAAAGGAACTCATCTAAGGGAATCAATTGCACAGAGTCTTGCGAGATTCAAGAGGCGTAAGAAGTGAAACTGTAACTAAATTACTGTGACAGTGGATTCCGTCTCTACCATATTCCAGTCTGAAGTATTGATAGTAGGCTAGAGTCTGTAGCGGCTTAATACAGTTTAATGCTCAAGTCTGGGCTAGGTTCCGAGGTTTTTATGCATTTGTGGTTACCTCGTTAACAAAATTTCTGGTGTATGTGTTATTTCTTTTTCACATTATATTAATTATTTATATAATTGAAATATCACGGGTTGTACGTAAAATCAACCAAAATAGATAGTCAATCTTAATTGTTGGATACAACTTGATTGATCTTGGATATTGATCTTTGGTCGTCCAAGTACTCTCACGGTATAATCAAGTTTACTGACCTGTCTCCTTTTACATATTGATTGTGATAGAAAGAGATATAAACTCTTGATATAATTCTTGATTGATGATGATTGCCTAAAATACATCTTTTGAATATCAATTACTTATACATTTCTTAGCTATTTCTCTTGTATTTTTTGTATATTATGCTTTGTTTTCACTTTGTAGGTGTTTTGGAGTCATATGACATGAAAGAAGGCGTATAAGTGCTTAGTTCACTATTTGGCGAACTTGGAATTGACAGAGTCGAAGCGTGCGTGGACAGCCTCTAATATGCCAAGACAACCACTGAAGTTCAGTTGGCATTTGCGGGAGCATCTAGCTATCTTCCCAGTTCTGGCAGGTAAACCAAGCCAGCGGCCCATTAAAACAACATAGTCCAGCAAAGGGGCCAGTTCTACATGACCTTGTGCTATTGGCATGTGTGCGCTAGAAAGGGAAGTACAAACTGCAAAGAGATGAAGTTACGTCTCTTTTGAAACCAGGTTCAGTTCACAAGCAAAGAAAAAATATCCAAGCCGTTGTTGTTCCAGTAGCCGTTGACCGACCCTGCAGATTCGTTGCCGTCAGTTCCATCCATGGTTCAAGGGTGTTTTACAGTGGGTTAGGACAAGCTCGTACAAGAGAGAAGAAACAAGTTGCAGTCGATTGATTGAAGTATCAGTGGAGGGGCCTATTTGAGTGTTTTAGATGCATTGAGAATATGGGTTGTCTATGAATTTGAATGTGCAGGAAATGAACTGATTCCGGTCAACAAAATGCAGTTAATACACAACCCTCATCAGTGTGAGACAGGCACATAAGAGGTTTGTTGAAAAGTCTGAACCACAACAAGCTGTGCAGCTGCTAGACAAGGTACCGATGGCTGACTATAATGAGTCAAGAGAGCTATTTGCATCCAGCAACGAGGCAGAGTTTGAAGTTGTATTTGACATGGTCCAAGGATTGTAATCAATGGGTTAGGAGTTCTTTTTGAAGCAGCGAGAAAGAAGGGAAGAAATCAGTGAAGCATGGAGCTGCAGATGACGCTGTGGAGATGGTAAAACACGAGTCGACCATAATGGGTTTTGGGTAAACTTGAGAAGAACATGAGATTGTTGTGGTATTTATTATCGGCAGACTGCAGTCGTGGACGATGAAGCGGAGATGCATGGCAGTGAGATGCAACGATGAATGACAAGAGCTCGTGCAAAATATTGGTTGTTGCCAGGATGTTAAGCTGTGATTGCTGTTGGTTGATGATTGAGATGACAGGATGAAGCTGATGGCGTTTTTTATTCACGGGTGTTGGCCGTTAGCAGCAAAGAAATAAGGTATGCCTCTACCATCTATTCGCAGAAATTGAAGAAGAATTACAGGGATCTGTTGATGGAGATATGATCGAATTTTTATAGTGGTAAATAAGGTTGTCGTTCACTCGGACTTTGTTGAGATTGATTCTAGGCTTAAATATGAAAATAATAAAATATATAAAATGAGGTAACAGGATGAAGAATTTACTGGGACTCAGGATTTCATTGTTTTTCATATTCAAGTGGTTCAGAAATTAATCTTAGGAAATTATAGCTCAAAATTAAAGTAATATTAATTTTATTCTTTGCCAAAGTAGATTTCATAAAACATTAGTCGTAAGTTGTGAGCATGACGCATCAAAAGTAATTAAAACTAAGCATGCGACATCAGACAAAATAACAAATAATTAATAGAAATCATAAAACAATTAAATTCTATGCAAATAGTTATAAAAGAATTAATTTAATTACCACATGGGTGAAAAACAACTTCCTCCGTTGTCCCGGTGATGGGTTCTAGCTCCGCATGGTGAAAACACACTCAAAAATATAACTCATAGCTCAAATGATGCTTTTATAGATGGAAAACTAATGAAAACAGAAGTTCGCAACGCTGTGTTGGCGTTACAGAAACTACTGTTACAATTACACTTCTGAACAATTGTTGCAAGAAAACAGTTACAATATACGATAAAAGAATAGCGTTGTTGTCACTGTTGGATAAAGGCACCCCGAAAAAAATGCGGAAAACATCCCAGAAGAATTGCTAAAGGCACCCCTAAGTTGGATAAGGGGCACCCATTTCAGGGCATGTACTAAGGGGACATCAGGATTGGATAAGGGGGACACCTTCTTCACGGTTTAAAAGAAAAATGGCGGGAAATGTTGCTGCAGTGAAGATCAGCGAAGAGTTCGAATCATTGGGTTGTTTTTATCGTGGGAATCAACTGGGCTGGACTTCATAGAGGATAAAAGACCATGTACATGTGTTTGGACCAGCCAATTGGGCTGGAATAGCCGGAGAAACAAAACAGAACCCAAACAGGTCACGTACGCTGCTGTTCAAGTTTCAAAGATTTGTGAGAGATATTTGGGAGAGTTTGACGCTGGAAATTCATGTATTTAGTCTTGTTCACGTCTTAAGAAGAGTTTGGTACCTATTTAATAGCTAACAGAGCGTGAAAAAGCAAAACAGAACGGATTATCGTTCCAATTGGCAGATAAGAGAAATCAGAGATTTAATCGAATTTAAGGGACTCTGTTGAGCTATAAATAGGTGGTTTCGAGTCTTAGTAAAAAAAAGAGAGTTTTGGAGAGAGTTTAGAGGTCAGGAGAGACGACAGAATCGAGTTACAGAGAGATATTGTTGCTGCTGCTGCTGCCGCCATTGAAGACCTTCAAGAACACGAAGAACAGACAAGCTAAGGCAGTCGTTTTTCAACAGTCTTAAAAGAGAAACAGAGTGTCGTTGTTTTACAGCAACAAAAATATATCGTTTACAGCTACACTTATCTTTGTAACAGTGACGCTGTAACACCATTACAGCGTTGCAAACTTCTTTTTACACTATTTCATCAATAAAAACACCTATTAAGTCATGAACACATCTTTTGATTATGTTTTTGGGATGAGGAGCTAAACCCATTAGCCGAGGAAACGGAGGAAGCCATTGTCCCAGATTAATTGGTATAATTATATTTTTATTATTTATTTGCAATATTTTTTATATGATTATTTGCATGGAATTGAAATAGATAAATTGATTTTTATTGAGTAGTTGTGAATTATTTTGATGAAGCATGCTGGGTTTTTTTTTAAAACTTTTGATGTTTCATACTCTGTGATTACAATTATTACTTTAAAAATTTATTATAGGCAAATATTAGAATCACTTGAAAAGGAAAAAATTGCATGAATATTGAATAGAATTTATCATTTAATGGGACAATGGTGGAATCCAAAGTCTTGGTGTTTTTCTCTATAACTTTGAACAACTTTACTTAATTGTCTAGTTTAATTTAAATCTAAAAATTGTTTTCTTCACAAGTCTGAAAAGAACCTTTTTACCACTACTACAATCACTTTCGAAACACCATCAAATTTTTGGCGCC
Source organism: Papaver somniferum (assembly GCF_003573695.1). Classification (NCBI taxonomy): domain Eukaryota; kingdom Viridiplantae; phylum Streptophyta; class Magnoliopsida; order Ranunculales; family Papaveraceae; genus Papaver; species Papaver somniferum. The sequence goes on from NC_039365.1 coordinate 50,334,012, forward strand.
GCTGCCAGGGATATGTGTTTAGGTAGCATTTTTTTAGATTTATTTTATTTTTATTTTTATTATTATTTTTGTTCTTCTTTACGTTTTTGGGTTTTTTGTTTCCTTGCAGATTTTTGTAGATTGGAGCGAAAGACAATTTTGCCAAAGCTTGTGGTGATTTACTTAAAGTCTGGGAGTGAAAAGCAAAGCTAAAGGAGCGAAAGAAGAATATTTTCTTTATTTTGTAAAAAAGAAAAAAAAAAGAAGAGAGATTACTGTTTTTTTTAGGCTTTCATTTTTATTTTTGCACTTTATTTATTTATGAACATTGGGACTGTATTTATTTATTTTTTAAAACCCTACGGAAAGGTTAATTAATTAATAAAAAAAATATTTAAACTGTGTGCAGGGAAGGACGGTGATTACAATATCACCTCGGCCCCTCGGTTTCGCACATGACATAGGAGTCGTGTCCCGAGTCGACTGCAACGGTTCATCCCCCGTATGGTACGGGAGGTAAGTCCAATCGAAACACTCGCAAATCTCCTGCAAGCGGGTTACTGTATTCCTTAAGGTGATAATTGTTTGAGGACGAACCAGACTTTTTTTTTTTATATATTCCTAGTAAAGGGCAAGGCCTGGCCTGGCCTAGACAAGATAAGGATGTGGATTTCATCACCGCTCCCTTCTTGCCCGCCTTAGGAAAACAAAACCTAACGCGAACCCAAGCTTTAAAATATGATTAGAAAGAGACCTATAGGGTATAGAGCTTGTTAGGAAAATATTTCGAAAGATATTGGTCACCTTTTAAGCATACTTCGAAGTTCTTGATGGTTTCTGTGAGTTGAATGCGTGACTGCGCCGCCTTATACCGGTGAGGCCTTGGGTATCAAATCTCCACCGAGCTTCCCTCGCCTTGATTCAACTTACTTTAACTCGGATTGATTCCAGAGGGGTTTGCTTAAACTGTAACGAATTCCCCTTCGAGAGATAGAAGCTAGTCTAGAAACAATATAAGTGGAGCCATCATGCTTGTTGTTTGCTAGAAATCTTTAGGTTTGTTGTGGTAGAGTCGAGTCATCCTGCTGTGTGATTGCTAGAACCTTCCTGTTAGGATTTTTATTTCTTTTTGATATTTTTAGTGTATGCCCGATTTTGTTAGGGCTTGGAAAAGAGATACTCTAGGTCGATTGATTAGCGAAAAACCTAGTAGTTCTTCTGATATAAGCAGGGAGCTCGAAGATTCTTCTTTTGAGAGCCGTGTTTTTGGAAACTTCAGTTTTGAGAATCGGTCTCTTTGTGAGGAAATTACCCCTAGTACTTCTGTTGTGCCAGCGATGGCAACTTTGAACGATTACATGTTCCCAACTAGGACCAATCGAGCTTCGTGCATTAAATTGCCAGCCACTACGGCTAATTTCGAGATAAAACCTAGTATTCATCAGATGATTCCTATATTCTTAGGAAAAGATGATGAGAACCCTTGTTTCCATATTAGGGACTTTGAGGAAATCTGTGGGACAATTAGAATAAAAGACCTTACTGATGAAGTCTTGAAACTTAAGATGTTTCCCTTTTCCTTGAGAGATAAATCCAAGACCTGGCTGAACAACCTACCATCTGAATCCATTGAAACATGGAAGGAACTTATTGTTGCTTTCTATATGAAATTCTACCCTAAGCATAAAACTACAGCTGTTAGGCAGAAAATTAGTGCTAGTGTACAACAAGATGAAGAGTCTCTTTATAGGTTTTTAGAGCAATTCAATGATCTCCTATCTCAGTGTCCTCACCATGGATTTGATAATATGAAACTCGTACAGATTATTTATGATGGTTTAGACTATTCGACCAAAGCCATGGTTGAGTCTATGTGCGCTGGTGAGTTCACTAGTAAAAATGCTGATGATGCTTTTACCTTCTTAGGAGCTATCGCTGAAAAATCCCAACAGTGGGAATCTTGTGTTGAACCCCCTAAAAGAATCTTGGTCAATAGAAGTAGCATCAATATGGTAGATACGAGTTTTGCGTCAGATGCTAAGTTTGCTGATTTGTCCAGAAGGTTAGAAGCTTTGGAAATGGGTCAGTCTAAAAATATGTCCCTTGTTGAACCTAATAGAGCCTCTCAAGTCTCTAGTTGTGGAATAGAGCCCGATAGTTCATTTTGGGAAGGTCGGGTTAGTGAAGAACAAGCCCATGCTGTCTATAACAACGCTAGGTTTGAGAACCATCAGAAGTTTGACCCATACTCAGAAACCTACAACCCTGGTTGGAGAAACCATCCTAATTTCTCTTGGTCTAAGGGCCAGAGTCAAGGCCAGTCTAGCAATTCTCAGCCTCCCCCAGGTTTTGATTTTAAGAACTCTTCAGGTCAAACCCAGTTTCAGAACACTTCTGAGAAAAAGATCTCTACCTTAGAAGAAACTCTCACTATGTTAGCAAATAACCATGACATGCTATCAAAAAACCACCTTAGATTTCAACAAGAAACTAGGAAAGAGTTGAAGAATAATTCCCAGAGTCTTGCCAAATTAGAACTTCAAGTAGGACAAATAGCTAAGTTTATAAGTGAGAGAGAAAATGGAAGGTTCCCTAGTCATACTGATCCTAACCCCAAAGGAGAGAAATCGTACAATCATGTGAATGCTGTCACAACCCTGAGGAGTGGAAAGAAGGTTGACAACAAGGTTGCCATGCCTGATAGTGAACATGCTGTAGTTCACCCTGCTGAGCCAGAGAATGAAGAGACTGATAGAGTCTCTAAAGAGACCAATGAGGGTCCTGTTGAGCCCGACTTTGTTCCCAGAGCCCCATTCCCACAGCTTCTAGTTCCGACTAAGAGGGAGTCCAACTTTAATGGTATATTGGAAGTTTTTAAGCAGGTTAATATCAACCTTCCATTATTAGATGCAATTAGGCAGATTCCCTCTTATGCCAAGTTCCTTAAGTACTTGTGTACGCGAAAGCGTAAGCTCAGTGTCCAGAAGAAAGCCTTCATAGCTAGTCATGTGAGTTCTATTATTCAGAATACCACTACTCCTAAGTATAAAGACCCAGGGTCCCCTACCATTGCTTGTACAATAGGTAAGTACCGAGTCGAAAAAGCATTGCTTGACTTAGGAGCCAGTGTAAACTTATTTCCATATCATGTGTACCTTAAGCTAGGACTTGGTGAGATGAAACCGACCCAGATAACACTCCAGTTAGCTGATAGGTCCGTTAAGATTCCTCGTGGTGTTATCGAAGATGTTCTTATTGAGGTCGACAAGTTTATATATCCTGTGGATTTTGTTATCCTGGATACCCAACCTGTCCCTGACCCAGAGAACCAAATACCGGTGATCTTAGGTCGCCCGTTTTTAGCTACATCCAATGCGATCATTAATTGTCGAAATGGTGTAATGAATTTGTCTTTTGGTAATATGACCATTGATATGAACATTTTTAATATTAGTAAGCTACCCTCTGAACTATATGACTCGAGTATAGAACAGGTGAACATGATAGGAACATTAGTCGAGGAGTCATTACCAAACACTTTGTTAGAAGATCCATTAGAGAAATGCCTAGCTCACTTTGGGATTGATTTTGATGATGATAATGTGATTAATGAGGTGAATGCTTTGTTATATTCAACCTCTTTGTTAGATACTAGTAATGGATGGAAACCTAAGTTCGAACCACTACCAATTTCTAAGTCTACCCTAGTTCCTTCTTTAGAAGAGCCTCCTAAGTTGGACCTAAAACCATTGCCAGATACCCTGAAATATGTGTTTTTAGGCCAGTCCGAGACTTTACCTGTGATTGTTTCTTCCGACTTGGATAGAGATCAGGAAAGTAGGCTAGTAACCGTCCTTCAAAACAACAAGGAAGCTTTAGGGTGGACCATAGCAGACATTAAGGGTATAATTCCTACTGTTTGTATGCATCAGATTTATTTAGAGGAAGATACCAAACCTTCTAGGGAGATGCAACGTCGACTAAACCCTAATATGAAAGAAGTAGTTCGAACTGAGGTTCTTAAGCTGTTAGATGCATGTATTATCTACCCCATTTCAGACAGTAAGTGGGTCAGCCCCGTTCAGGTTGTCCCCAAAAAATCTGGTATTACTGTAGTCCAGAATGATGACAATGAATTAATCCCAACCCGAGTGACCACGGGTTGGCGTGTGTGTATTGACTATAGGAAATTGAACAAGGTCACTAGGAAGGACCACTTTCCCCTTCCTTTCATCGACCAAATGCTAGAGAGATTAGCTGGACATAGTCACTATTGCTTCTTAGATGGCTACTCGGACTATAATCAGATCGTTATTGCCCCAGAAGACCAAGAGAAAACCACTTTTACCCGTCCCTTTGGTACCTTTACGTATAGACGCATGCCTTTTGGACTTTGTAATGCCCCTGCAACTTTTCAACGTTGCATGATGAGCATATTTTCTGATATGGTAGAACGGTTCTTAGAGGTCTTTATGGATGACTTTTCTGTGTTTGGTTCGTCTTTTGATGAGTGCTTGCATCATTTGTCATTAGTTTTGACTAGGTGTAAAGAGAAAAATTTAGTGCTTAATTGGGAGAAATGTCATTTCATGGTTCGTTCAGGAATTGTTTTAGGGCATATCGTATCTTCTAAGGGTATAGAGGTAGATAAATCCAAAGTTGATCTTATTAAGACTTTACAGGTCCCAAAAACCGTAAGAGATATTAGGTCATTCTTAGGGCATGCAGGTTTTTATCGTCGATTCATTAAGGATTTTAACTTAATTTCTAGACCTCTTTGCAATTTGCTTGCAAAAGACGTTAAGTTTGTCTTTGATGATGCTTGTTTAGAGGCTTTTGAGAAGCTTAAGACTTTACTCACTAATGCCCCCATAGTCCAGGCACCCAAATGGAACCTACCCTTTGAGATCATGTGTGATGCTTCAGATTATGCTATTAGTGTTGTGTTAGGTCAACGATAAAACAAATTACTTCATGTGATTTACTATGCTAGCAAAACTATGAATGAAGCCCAGTTGAACTATACCACTATTGAGAAAAAACTTTTAGCCATCGTGTTTGCTCTAGACAAGTTTAGACCCTATCTCTTAGGTTCTAAGATCGTAATATATACTGATCATGCTGCTTTGAAATACCTTTTGTCTAAGAAGGATACCAAACCTAGATTGATTAGATGGATCCTATTGTTGCAAGAATTTTCTCCAGACATTAGAGACCAAAAGGGCGCAGAAAATATAGTAGCAGATCACTTGTCTAGGCTAGTTGTTAGTTCCCCAAATGATTCCCTTCCTATAAGGGATAACTTTCATGATGAAAAACTGTTCCTTGTCACCCAATCACCTTGGTATGCGAATATATTGAACTATCTTGTTACTGGTCGAATGCCCCAACATTGGGGTAAACAAGATCGTTCTAGGTTTTTAGCCGAGGTTAAGCACTTATTTTGGGATGATCCTTATTTTTTTAAGTATTGTCCAGACCAGATTATTAGGAGATGTATACCGGAGAGTGACCAGTCCAGTATTATTTCCTTTTGTCATGATCATGCTTGTGGAGGTCACTTCAGTGCTAAGAAGACTGCTGCTAAGAAATTGCAGTGTGGATTCTATTGGCCTTCGTTGTTTAAAGACTCCCACAGCTACTGTGTTACTTGTGAGCGATGCCAGAAATTAGGAACCATTTCTCGTAGGAAAATGATGCCCTTGAACCCTATTTTAATTGTTGAGGTCTTTGATGTGTGTGGTATTGACTTTATGGGTCCGTTTCCTAATTCTTTTGGTAACCTTTATATCCTTGTCGCTGTAGACTATGTCTCTAAGTGGATTGAGGAGGTTGCGTGTAAAACCAACGACCATAGGGTTGTGATCGAGTTCTTGAAAGAAAATATACTTACACGTTTTGGTACACCGCGAGCTATAATTAGTGATGGAGGGTCGCACTTTTGTAATGGACCTGTTAGGCTCTTGATGAAGAAATATGGTATTACACATAAGGTAGATACCCCGTATCATCCACAAACTAGTGGTCAGATAGAGGTTTCCAATAGGGAAATTAAACGTATTTTAGAAAAAACAGTTAATCCTAATAGGAAAGACTGGTCATCGAGGATTACTGATGCCTTATGGGCTTACCGTACCGCGTTTAAGACACCTATTGGAATGTCACCTTATCGTTTAGTATTTGGAAAGGCATGTCACCTTCCTGTTGAGTTAGAGCATAGAGCCTATTGGGCTATTAAGTAGTTAAATTTTTCACTTGACAAGGCAGGAGCCCATAGGAAACTCCATCTCAATGAGTTGGAAGAGATTCGTAGAGATGCGTATGATAGTGCGAAGGAGTATAAGAACAAAATGAAACTTGTGCATGATAGGAATATCATAAGAAAGACATTTTCTCCGGGTCAAAAAGTTCTTCTGTATGATACCCGCTTACATCTTTTCCCTGGGAAGTTGCGTTCTCGGTGGACGGGTCCTTTTATTGTTCGCACTGTTTTTCCTCATGGAGCTGTGGAAATTGAGTCACCGGATGGTAGTAGTTCTTCGAAGGTTAACGGTCAGAGATTGGAACCCTTTTTGGAGCCCTTGCCTACAGGTGATGTTGTGGAGGTCCCTCTGGAGGACCCTGTTTACCCTTGATTGACCATCGAGGCGGTTTGTATGTTGTTTATTACTTTCTTCCTTAGTCTCTGTAGAAGGATTGTTACGCTTTACCCAGGTACTATTTTCCAACTTTACTCTTTACCTTTGCCTCGTGTTATTATTCTTTTGGTATTTCTCTTTCATTAGAAACATTGAGGACAATGTTAGCTTTAAGTTTGGGGGTGGGGAAGAAACTTTTGTTAGTTTTAAGTTGTAATAAATAAACTCCAGAGCCTAGAAATTTATCGTTATTAAGGAGGGCACTATCCAATCTAATTGGATGGAAGCATTTTGGTTTTAGGAGTTGATGAACCAATCTGACTAGATGGAAACATCTATAGAGTCTATTCATAAAAGCACAGAGCTCAGGTGTTAGGAAAAAAAAACATGGTAGTTTCGCCATATCCTCGTGATGGAAACATCGAAAGAATCCTGATCACTTCTTTTTGTTTTATTTTTACCATTACTAGGGTGAAATAGAGTGACTGAGATTCCAAAAAAAAAAAAAAGAAATTGAAAAATTAAGGCCAGACCACCAGACCAACCGGAATAAATACAATAAAGTCGACCACTGGATTTTTGCCGTTATGAGAATATTTTCTTTCCTTTTAACAGAGATGCACTGGATTTTTGCTCTGTCACGATGTTTTCTCCGACCTCTACACAACACACGCATTGATTCGACGTGAAACATGTTGTTGCCACACACAGTCTTTCCTACAATACAGCAGTCAATACCACAAGAAAGTTTCCACCCTCTGTTGCGTGGAATTTTCACGTTTCTTTCCTTTTACACGATTCTGACTCTCCTAACAACCCTGTTTGAATGAAACAGGTGTAACCAAGTCCAAAACAACAAGAAATCCCGGCAAAATCTCTCCAACAATCCTTGCAAAAGTCGGTGAACTTCCGCTCTCACCACCGGTGATTATCCATCCCAGTTCTTTCGATAATAATGACTATACCAAGCCTGTTTAGTGTTAACAGGTCCAACCAAGCTGAATCCGGCGATTGAATCTTCCTAAACATCCTCCAAATACAAAACAGGGATAATCGGGTTTGAAAGATAGACTTTCCCTGTTTTTCTTGCACACGATTTCCAGCTAAAACTAGTTGATTCTGAAGATCATAACACGCTTGTTAATCTCTGTCAATTCATCCCGTGCAAATACAGCCATTGAGTCTCGCTAAATCATCCCAAAATCGTGACTGCAACCGATTCCCGCCAAAACTGGAAATTCAAACGAAGGGGATGAAGGTGCCCCTTATCCAGAGTGCTGGGTGCCGATAGCAGATTTGGCCCTTAACCAACAGTGAGTGTCCGAATAACACGTGTCCTCCGGGTGCACATTACATTTTTTCGAGCCAATTCTCCACAAGAGCTTATTCTTCCAAAAACACCTACAAACAAGTTTATTAGTGATAAAACGAGTCCCAGCTAATGTATTTATGGGTGGAAATGCGTCAGACTTACGTGCTCATCAAATTCCCCCACACTTACAATTTGCTAGTCCTCGAGAAAACAGAAAATTGACCCGCTACACAGCTGGTCATAAAATAAGAGAAAAAGACCCGCTACACAGCTGGTCATATAATGAAAATTTGAAGGAGAATGAAAAAGACCCGCTACACAGCTGGTCATAGCCCTAAGAATCATAATTGTTTTTTGAAGACCCGCTACACAGCTGGTCATAACATGCAAGAAAAGAAAAAGACCCGCTACACAGCTGGTCATAACCCTAACAATCATTTTTTTTAGACCCGCTACACAGCTGGTCACAATATATATATATATATATATTATTTTTTTAGACCCGCACAACAGTTGGTCACAATAAGCAAGAAAATTCCTAAAAATAAAAATAAAAGGTTAATAACCACTCCCCCACACTTAAACATTACATTGTCCTCAATGTAATTGAGTCATCCAGCGTAAAAATTAAGATAGGAAATAAAATAAAAATAAAAATAAAAAAATAAATATACCTACTGGAATGTACCAAAAGGATCCCCATACACTAATAACCTGAAAATTTGGGGATCGACCCAAAATACAACATTTACAAATGACAGCTTCGCACTTAAGTTATGATTCCTTGAAGAAGGTGAAACTATCAAAAAGAAAAAGTTACCCCCAAACCTGGTTTTTACTCCACAAGGAAGTGCATAAAGAACATAATACGGGGATACTATTGGGACTGAGAAATTGTCAATTGGCTCATGCACGGTATCAGAAATAGGCAAGTCCTCTGGGTATTTAGATACAAAGTACTCCAATAAAATTTTAGAAGCACACAATTCTATCCCTAAATTAGGTAACTTTTGGAAGTCTAGGGGTCTAGAAACAACCTCTAAGTTGGGTGAATTATCTTGTGGGATGGATTCATCTATGGAATTAGGAAAATCATCCACACAATCATCCTCAGGGTCATCTATATGTTCTGTTTGGAATAGAGAGTCACTACAAGATTCATCATCATCAGCATATAATCTTTGACATTCAAGAACTCTCAATCTTTGTTCCAAACTAGGCAGAGTGTGTTTGTAATACTTCTCATATATCATTAGAGGAGATTCTTCACTTACCTCATGTGGAGCAGAAACTCCATATCGTTGCCTACGTTTATATTCAGCAAGCATCATCTCAGATGAGGTTTCCTGATAATTTGCATTTCTGCGCTTATATTCTGCCAGTGTCATCTTGGGTGACGTCTCCTCAGAAAAAGGCATCGTCCTCAAAAAGTCCCTGAAAAGAAATACAAAAAGAAACGCATAAAAAGGAAAAAAAAATCTAAAATGAAAAAACTGTACAAAAAATAAATAAACCTAAAAATTAATCTAAAAACAAATCCGCGTCGGCGGCGCCAAAATTTGATCGAATTTTTATAGTGGTAAATAAGGTTGTTGTTCACTCGGACTTTGTTGAGATTGATTCTAGGCTTAATATGAAAATACTAAAAATAAGAAAATATATAAAATGAGGTCATAGGATGAAGAATTCACTGGGACTCAGGATTTCATTGTTTTTCATATTCAAGTGGTTCAGAAATTAATCCTAGGCAATTATAGCTCAAAATTAAAGTAATATTAACTCTATTCTTTGTCAATGTAGATTTCATAAAACATTAGTTGTAAGTTGTGAGCATGGAGCATCAAAAGTAATTAAAACTAAGCATGCGACATCAGACAAAATAACAAATAATTAATAGAAATTATAAAACAATTAAATTCTATGCAAATAGTTATAAAAGAATTAATTTAATTACCACATGGGTGAAAAACAACTTCCTCCGTTGTCCCATTGATGGGTTCTAGCTCCGCATGGTGAAAACACACTCAAAAATATAACTCATAACTCAAATGATGCTTTTATAGATGGAAAAACTATTGAAAACAGAAGTTCGCAACGCTTTGTTGGCGTTACAGAAACTACTGTTACAATTACACTTCTGAATAATTGTTGCAAGGAAACAGTTACAATATACGATAAAAGAATAGTGTTGTTTTCACTGTTTATATGTCGCTGCAAAGACTGTTGCAAAACCGTGAATAAACCACGGTTTATTAACGACAGGATTTGACAGCTTATTGTTCTTAGTCTTCTTCTCTTCCTGCAGGTGCAGAAAGCTCTGCAACTTCTTGTTCTTCACTCTGTTCTCGCCCCCAATCACTCCATATCCTTCTCTATGCACCAAGCAACCTATTTATACTCAACGGGCTTCCAAAATCTCAAAGATATCTTCATTAATCGCCCTTATTTCTTTCCTTCTCTCGCTGCCGTTATGAGAATATTTTCTTTCCTTTTAACAAAGATGCACTGGATTTTTGCTCTGTCACGATGTTTTCTCCGACCTCTACACAACACACGTATTGATTCGACGTGAAACATGTTGTTGCCACACACAGTCTTTCCTACAATACAGCAGTCAATACCACAAGAAAGTTTCCACCCTCTGTTGCGTGGAATTTTCACGTTTCTTTCCTTTTACACGAATCTGACTCTCCTAACAACCCTGTTTGACTGAAACAGGTGTAACCAAGTCCAAAACAACAAGAAATCCCGGCAAAATCTCTCCAACAATCCTTGCAAAAGTCGGTGAACTTACGCTCTCACCACCGGTGATTATCCATCCCAGTTCTTTCGATAATAATGACTATACCAAGCCTGTTTAGTGTTAACAGGTCCAACTAAGCTGAATCCGGCGATTGAATCTTCCTAAACATCCTCCAAATACAAAACAGGGATAATCGGGTTTGAAAGATAGACTTTCTCTGTTTTGCTTGCACACGATTTCCAGCTAAAACTAGTTGATTCTGAAGATCATAACACGCTTGTTAATCTCTGTCAATTCATCCCGTGCAAATACAGCCATCGAGTCTCGCTAAATCATCCCAAAATCTCGAACAAAAATTCTTCTCGTGACTGCAACCGATTCCCTCCAAAACTGGAAATTCAAACGAAGGGGATGAAGGTGCCCCTTATACAGAGTGCTGGGTTCCGATAGCAGATTTGGTCCTGGGGTGCCTCTTAGCAATTGAAGTGTCCCTTAACCAACAGTGAGAGTCCGAATAACAGGTGTCCTCCGGGTGCAAATGACATTTTTTTCGAGCCAATTCTCCACAAGAGCTTATTCTTCCAAAAACACCTAAAAACAAGTTTATCAGTGATAAAACGAGTCCCAGCTAATGTATTTATGGGTGAAAATGCGTCACACTTACGTGCTCATCAGATACTGCTGTGACATGATGATTGTCATGGCTATGTGCTGTTGGTGGCATTGAGTTCAGGTGGATTTGAACTGAATTTGTTGTTCTGGTGATGATTAGGTGAGTTACTGATTATACAAGACAGATGAGTGGATTGCTGTTAGGGTTCAGGTTGAATCGAGAGAAACAGGGAAGAACTAATGTTGCTGCTGGTGGCAATGCAGTGGTGGAATGGCTTACAGAGCTGATTATACAGGTAATGATAAATGAAGTCTGTGTGTGTGTTAAAATTGAGTGCATGCGAGGCTGAATGAAACAAGTGATTGTTGGTTGAGATGTGTTTGGAAGATTGCAGTTGCAAGTTGAGTTGAAAATGGTGCTGCAGGGAACAAATGGGGCTGAACTTGGATGGCTAAGGAACTGGTGATGTTCAGCTGAGAATACAAAGAGGAAATGGGAGTGATTCAGTGGTGTTGTTGGAATGCAGCTGTGGGTAATGATGCAGTTGAATTGGTGGTGCTTGCAGCTGAGTACAGGGAAAGAAAAAGCTTCAGTGAAGTAATTAAATGTATGGGAATGTTAGATGAATGCGTAGGAAACATTGCAGGGGAGGACCTAGTGAGAAGGGCCTGAATTTGGCCTGGAATCTGTCGGATACAGGGAGAACTCGGTCAGAATTCCTTCCCAGTGAGTTGACTCACCGGCCAGGTCTGACTCGGATGGAGTTGGACTTTTTGACTAGGCTTGTGGACTATGCTCTGAGACAGAAGCGAGTTTATGGGCTAGACAGTGAGATAGTCGAGATTTGGAAAAGTTTGGCTTCAGGGTGGAGAGGAGGAAAGCTATATAAGGGTTTATTCTAATCATCTCTTCTTCTACTTTTGGTTCTAGGGTTTAGAAACATGAAATTTTTTCTTTTTCTTCTTGTTATGAACTCCATGAACATGAGCTAGAATTTTATTATTGGTTAATGATTAAGTTGATTTCACATAAAATGGTTCTTTGATCCAATATATTAGTTGTGTCTCATATTTATCGTTCATGATTCTCTGAAAATATAGTTATATGATTGACGTATTATAACATGATTGAGTATTTGTTTTGTCAAGTAGCAAATTGGTAGAACTCATATTCATATCTAGAGCTAATTTAGGGTTATTCATCGAGAGAAAATCCTTGAATACAAGTAGCACAAATATGGTTATTGCTTGTAGTGATGCATCCTAGTAATCATATGTGAATCGTGACCTTTGTTAAATTGTTTGCGCAATGTATTTCAGTTGCATTGATTAGCCTTATTTCATGAATCTTAATGCTCCATGGGAATTGAACTTGATTAGCGCAAGGCATTAGGTTATTCTTTTGGTAGAATTCATATTCGCATCTTTTAATGTGTTTGTTGATGAAGATAAAATGAGCAGGATATCCTTCGACAAGGTATTCTAGGGCTTTTGATAATGAGAGATTAAATATCAATTCTAGTTATTAAGACAAGAACATGTTAGTGAAATAACGAAATCCTTAACCAATATCTTTACATCTTGATTTGAGTATTTGCTTTGTTTTATTTGTTTTTAGAATAACTTGGTTTATAAAAATCAAAAAAAACCCCTCTGTTTATATATGAAACCGAAACATATTGACAACCTAGTCCTCTCTGTGGGAACGATCGTTTCTTTCCCTTGCTATATTATATATTTTGAGTAGTGAGAAAGTAATTTATTTTTGACGCATACGACATCGATCAAAAATTTTGGCACCGCTGCCGGGGAGGCAATGGTTGTCACTTGTTTTTGGTTTCTTATTTTTTTTTGTTTTTAGTTTTGTTTCTTATTTTTGTTTTGGATTTTCTTATTTTCTGGTCCTTAACATAGTTTTGAGAATTCTTGGTTCAGGTACCAATTTCTATGGGCGGTGCATATTGGAACAATGGGTACGGTTATCAACCTCAACAACATTATGACAATTATCACCCTTATGGGAAGTACAATCAAAACCAATCCTTTGGTTATGATCAAAATTCCACGTACCCTTTTAGTAATTCTCATATATACCAACCTTTTTATGGTGGGTATGTAAGTGAGCAACCACAAAGAGGGGATGATGCTTGTGCTCCTATTACTATTTCTTCTAGTTTGGTAGATGAGATGCAACAATTTATGGTGGGAATGGAGTCAGTTTGTAGACAACCAAGCATGGAACCAATTTTGTCGACCGAATATGCTCATAGTATGTTTGGCCTAATTTCTGATCGTAGTTATGATCATTCACCCATTCAAAAGGAACATAATTAGCCCAACAATACTAAGGTAAGTGATTCTACTTTTTCCTTGTCGAATGAGCTTTACAACCAAATGGAACACTATATTCTGAATTTGGATGGATCACTCCAAGAGCTTCAACAAGGTGTTTCCAACTTAAAAAAGGGCATTGATGAATACAAAGAGGAAATGGACAGTTGTATTGAAAAGGACCAACCTTTGGAGATATTTGATGACATTAGTGTAGTTGATTCAACTCTTGATATTTATAATGATCAAACACCTATTCAAAATGTACATGGGTATGATGAAACTAGTGTTTTACAGAATTTCCTTGCAAGAAGATTTGAGTCTAATGAAGAAGAATATGCTGAGAATGAAACCGTTATGACCAATATTGTGGAAGACCCAATTGAGCTTGCAAAGGATTGTAATGATGATGTTTATGTCGAGACTTTGGTTAAGGCAGAAACGGACGAAGAATGGTTGCAAGATTTGATAGAGGACCATGATATACAAGAGGTGAATAGTTCACTTGAGTTTTTCAAGGATGAAGAGGATTCCGTAATACAAGAGATTGTGCAAGGTTTATCTAACCCTTTGCATATTGTTTCTTCTCCTTTATCTTTTATTGGTTTGAATGTATGGGCTTCGAAAACATTTTTGAATGACTTTGTTTCTCGATATCCGCCATTGAAAACATTTGATTCTCATGCTATGCAGGTTTGTGAACAAGAAACCATGGAAGTTCCCGAATTCTATATTTTATATCCACTTCCAAGTGTGGACAAGAATAAGCGTGGGGAAAACTTTTATCGGTTAATAGCTTAATTTCTGTTTTATATTACTAATATTTGTGCGAAGCTAGTGTTTGAAAAACACGTTCTATGGAAGGATCCTCAACTTTTCAGGTTATTGGTGTATGGGGAATCGGTCTTGCAAGTCGGGCTGACGACTTTAAATCAAACGCTAAATGGGAGGCAACCCACTGGTTTTGTGTATCTATCTCTATATTTTTATTTCTCAAGTCTTTTATCTTTATTTTCTTATTTTGGATATTTGCATATCAAAACTCCAACTTTTAGAGATTTTTGAACAATTTAAAATAAACACTAGCCTTTCTAAGTAGATGGAATTTTTCCTTGACGATGAGGTATATATATTGGCTGAGTTGGGATTAGATGCCAACTAAATAGCTTGTTTAGTGTTTATCCTCTATTTTTCAGAAATAACTATGAGTTGGAATATCAGTTTTTTATCATGCATTTTATTTTCTTATTGTGTATATATATCATGTTATGAATTTCCCATCTTAAATTTTACTTTGGATGATTTAATTTACATACAATGTAAAGTTTAAGTGCGGGGGAGTGTTTTCGCATATAGAGTTTTTAGCCTTGTTAGTTTTTACCTTTTATGATTAAAAAAAAATTGTTTTATACACTCCGAAACCTAGAAACATGTGCCTTTAGGATGACACTATCAATCTAAATGGATGGAACCATCTTGGCTGCAGGAGTTGAGGAACCCATTAACTAAAATGACAGAATTATTCAAGTATTAAAAATAATATGATAGTTGTTACCATATCTCGAAATGTCACCATATCACCTTCTATTTTTATTTTTCTATTGTTTATCTAAGTTATTTGGTGGATCACGAACATCGAATTGTTATTACTGCTAGGATGAAATGGAGTGATTGAGTTACTAAAAAAAAGACCTGACCAATTAGACCAACCGGAATAAAAATATGACACTTGGATAGCAATATGTGTGTGTTCTTCCTGTCTCCATCGCCTAAGCAAGCGTGGAACGCAGGATCCACGGGAATTACCATGTAATCTGCTGACAAGAAGCATGCGCTTGGATCCAAAAGATCTAATCATGTTGTCAAATAAAAAAAAATAAAAAAAATGTTATTATGGTTCAATAAAATCGACTCCTGTTTCCCTTGTATATGCCAGTTGAGTTGATCTAGAATTAAGATTGTCGACCGTTGGTGCCCTTGTATATGCAAGCTGTGTTGATATTAGAATCCATACCAGTATCTCAATCCAATAGGATTCATGGGTTCATCTTGGCGGTGACCTTCAGACAGATATGGGAAACACCGTTCACTTAGACAATATTCGCAAACATCTATTTCTGTATCCATCTTCTTAATCTATTCATGTGTGATTGTGGTTAGTCAGATTCCGAGTATTGTGGTTTGTTCAACTTTCTGAATAGAGCTTAATTTACATATATATTAATTTGGATTTGCAGCAGGGTACCTCCTCCAATAGCCATTTTGGATTTGTTCAAAGATTTGTCATACGTAGCTGGAGTTGAATATATAGGTTTTGTAGGTAGACCTCTTGTAAACCTTCACGAGACTATAACTCGTCCACTAGGGACACTACACCTAGGGGTTCAAAGGCATGTTATTCATGCTAAGAGTAACCGTATCCTCGGCGAGACGGAGTTGTATGTATGTTTTAGAATAAGTTTTGTTTGGTTTTCTCGAGGACTAGCAAAGATCAAGTGTGGGGGAATTTGATGAGTGCCTAAAATACATCTTTTGAATATCAATTACTTATACTTTTCTTAGCTATTTCTCTTGTATTTTTTGTATATTATGATTTGTTTTCATTTTGTATGTGTTTTGGAGTCATATGACATGAAAGAAGGCGAATAAGTGCTTAATTCACTATTTGGCGAACTTGGAATTGACAGAGCCGAAGCATGCCTGGACAACCTCTAATATGCCAAGACAGCCACTGAAGTTCAGTTGGCATTTGCGGGAGCAGCTAGCTATCTTTCCAGTTCTGGCAGGTAAACCAAGCCAGCGGCCCATTAAGACAACATAGTCCGGCAAAAGTAGGGCTGAACATGGTGTCGGTTAACCGTTGGAAACCGACCGAAGCAGACCAATAAGAAAGAAACCGAACCAAACCATTTAGATTTGGATTAGTTTGGCAAAAAAAAGTTGAAAAACCGACATTACTGGTTTGGTTTTGGTTTGACCTGAAAACCGAACCAAAAACCATTGGGGAACCGATTAATTTTTAAACTTAGTTTTTACCGTCGATTTAAAAGTATTAGATTCTACCCATTGATTTAGAGGATAAATAGAAACCCTAAATCTAATATTTCATTATGATATTCTCCCTCTTTCTCTTTCTCTCAGCCGTCTCCCTTCTCCACCCCCAACTACAGCTGCTGCTACTCGACTTTTTTCTTCCCGTCTTCTTTCTTTTTTATTTGTCAATAACTAAATTAAGATATATTATATATCTTCTTTTGATCTCTAGAATTAGAGTAAGCTTTAACTATTCTTGATTTTTCTTTTTTTGTCTGTATATTTGTGTAAACCAATACTATCGGCAACTACGATTTTTTTATCTGTAAATTTGTGTATTTTTTTTTTGGTTTGACATAATTATTGGTTAACCAAAAACCACTGGGACAAACCGAAACCAACTGGAACCATTTGGAAACCGAACCAATGGTTAATGGATTGGTTTGGTTTAGATTTTTAGAAACCAATAGTATTGGTTTTGGTTTTGGTTTGGCTAGAAACCGAACAAAACCGACCATGATCAGCCCTAGGCAAAAGGTCTTGTTCTACACGACCTTGTGCTGTTGGCATGTGTGCGCTAGAAAGGGCAGTACAAACTGCAAAGAGATGAAGTTACGTCTCTTTTGAAACCAGGTTCAGTTCACAAGCAAAGAAAAAATACCCAAGCCGTTGTTCTTCCATTAGCCGTCGACCGACCCTGCAGATTCGTTGCCGTCAGTTCCACCCATGGTTCAAGGGTGTTTTACAGTGGGTCAGGACAAGCTCGTACAAGAGAGAAGAAACAAGTTGCAGTCGATTGATTGAAGTATCAGTGGAGGAGATTCAGGCCTATTTGAGTGTTTCAGATGCATTGAGAATATGGGTTGTCTATGAATTTGAATGTGCATGAAAGGAACTGATTCCGGTCAACAAAATGCAGTTAGTACACAACCCTCATCCGTGCGAGACAGGCACATAAGATGTTTGTTGAAAAGTCTGAACCACAACAAGCTGTGCAGCTGCTAGACAAGGTACCGATGGCTGATTATAATGAGTCAAGAGAGCTATTTGCATCCAGCAACGAGGCAGAGTTTGAAGTTGTATTTGACATGGTCCAAGGATTGTAATCAATGGGTTAGGAGTTTTTTTTGAAGTAGCGAGAAAGAAGGGAAGAAATCAGTGAAGCATGGAGCTGCAGATGACGCTGTGGAGATGGTAAAACACGAGTCAATCATAATGGGTTTTGAGTAAACTTGAGAAGAACATGAGCTTTCTGTGGTATTTATTATCGGCAGACTGCAGTCGTGGACGATGAAGCGGAGATGCATGGCAGTGAGATGCAACGATGAATGACAGGAGCTCGTGCAAAATGGTGGTTGCTGCCAGGATGTTAAGCTGTGATTGCTGTTGGTTGATGATTGAGATGACAGGATGACGCTGATGCCGTTTTTTATTCATAGGTGTTGGCCGTTAGCAGCAAAGAAATAAGGTATGCCTCTGCCATCGATTCGCAGAAATGGAAGAAGAATTACATGGATCTGTTGATGGAGATACTGCTGTGACATGATGATTGTCATGGCTATGTGCTTCTGGTGGCATTGAGTTCAGGTGGATTTGAACTGAATTTGTTGCTCTGGTGATGATTAGTTGAGTTACTGATTATACAAGCCAGATGAGTGGATTGTTGTTAGGGTTCAGGTTGAATCGAGAGAAACAGGGAAGAACTAATGCTGCTGCTGGTGGCAATGCAGTGGTGGAATGGCTTACAGAGCTGATTATACAGGGAATGATAAATGAAGTCTGTGTGTGTGTTAAAATTGAGTGCAGGCGAGGCTGAATGGAACAAGTGATTGTTGGCTGAGATGTGTTTGGAAGATTGCAGTTGCAAGTTGATTTGAAACTGGTGCTGCAGGGAACAAATGGGACTGAAATTGGATGGCTAAGGAACTGGTGATGTTCAGCTGAGAATACAAAGAGGAAATGGGAGTGATTCAGTGGTGTTGTTGGAATGCAGCCGCGGGTAATGATACAGTTGAATTGGTGGTGCTTGCAGCTGAGTAAAAGGAAAGAACAAGCTTCAGTGAAGTAATTAAATGGATGGTAATGTTAGATGAATTCGTAGGAAACATTGCAGGGGAGGACCTAATGAGAAAGGCCTGAATTTGGCCTGGAATCTGTCGGATACAGGGAGAACTCGGTCAGAATTCCTTCCCAGTGAGTTGACTCACCGATCCAGGTCTGACTCAGATGGAGTTGGACTTTTGACTGGGCTTGTGGGCTATGCTCTGAGGCAGGAGCGAGTTTACGGGCTAGACAGTGAGATAGCCGAGGTTTGGAAAAGTTTGGCTTCCGGGTGGAGAGGAGAAAAGCTATATAAGGGTTTATTCTAATCATCTCTTCTTCTACTTTTGGTTCTAGGGTTTAGAAACATCAAAGTTTTTCTTTTTTTCCTTGTTATGAACTCCATGAACATGAGATAGAGTTTTATTATTGGTTAATGATTAAGTTGATTTCACATAACATGGTTCTTTGATCCAATATATTAGTTTTGTCTCATATTTATCATTCATGATTCTCTGAAAATATAGTTATATGATTGACGTATTATAACATGATTGAGTATTTGTTTTGTCAAGTTGCAAATTGGTAGAACTCATATTCATATCTAGAACTAATTTAGGGTTATTCATCAAGCGAAAATCCTTGAATACAAGTAGCACAAATATGGTTATTGCTTGTAGTGATGCATCCTAGTAATTATATGTGAATCGTGACCTTTTTTAAATTCTTTACGCAATGTATTTCAGTTGCATTGATTAGCCTTATTTCATGAATCTTAATGCTTCATGGGAATTGAACTTCATTAGCGCAAGGCGTTAGGTTATTCTTTTGGTAGAATTCATTTTCGCATCTTTTAATGTGTTTGTTGATGACAAGAGGAAATTAGCGGGATATTCTTTCGACAAGGTATTCTAGGGCTTTTGATAATGAGAGATTAAATATCAATTCTAGTTATTAAGACAAGAACATGTTAGTGAAAGAAAACGAAATCCTTAACCAATATCTTTACATCTTGATTTGAGTGTTTGCTTTGCTTTATTTGTTTTTAGAATAACTTAGTTTATAAAATCAGAAAACCCCCCTTTGTTTATATAAGAAACCGAAACATATTGACAACCTAGTCCTCTCTGTGGGAACGATCATTTCTTGCCCTTGCTATATTATATATTTTGAGTAGTGAGAAAGTAATTTATTTTTGACGCATACGACAACGATCAATTGAGATTCATTAAGTTGTAACTCTCAGAATTGTATTTGTGTTTAGTCCATACATGTTTCCTACGAAAAAGTTGGTGAAAAAGCGGGGGTACAACAACCACACCCAATAATTCGTTCGGCAATCTGTATGGACTAAACTCTAATATAATTTAGAGAGCACCAACTTAAAAGAGAGCAAAATCAAGAAAGATATCAAAGAGCTTTATCTATATTTCTCAATACGATCATCAAATCAAATAGATAAAAATCTATGAGCCTGATTGATATTAGAAATAACTTGGACGACACCAAAGACCAATGCCCAAGTGTCAATCAAGTTATATCCAACAATCAAGGTCGGGTTTATCAACTAATTGAACTATGCACAACCTGTGATATTTCAATTATATAAAAAAATATAATGCGGAAAAGAAATAACATAGACACCATAAATTTTGTTAACGAGGAAACCACAAATGCAGAAAAATCCCGGGACCTAGTCCATCTTTGAAAACCACACTGCATTAAACCGCTACAGACACTAGCCTACTACAAGTTAACTTCAGACTGGAATGTAGTTGAGCCCTAACCAAGTCTCACACCGATTAAGGCACAGTCGCGTTCCTTACGCCTCTAGAACCATGCCAGATTTTGCGCACTTGATTCCCTTCGTTGATCTTTTCCACAACTAAGAGTTTCTACGACCCAAAGTCGAAGACTTATAAACAAATCTGTCTCCCACAGATATCTTCATTCTGATAGGTGTTGTAAACACATATTTATATATTGTTTATGCTTTCTTTGCGAGTTTCTTGTAAATTACGTGTCTTATTATTGCTTTTGAGTTTATCAGGTGCAATGGAGTCATTATGAGCAAAAGAAGGAAAAAACGTATGTTTGGAGCGTAAAGGGCAAGGAGGTCAATTCACATGCGATCTATACTTGCAGCGTCCTAGGTGTGCACGAAGTAGGTGAAGAATGAACTGCCAGTTCCCCAGAACTGATAGTTGAGTTAAGAAAGGAATTATCCTGCCAATTCTGTGAAACTAACAAGTCATATGTGAGTTCGGCGACCCATATTGATATGATGGGTGTCTGTAGCAATTCTTATCATTACCTATCCCTAAACACAATAAGAAATTTATTTTCTCTTCTCATTACCATTTGCCTGAAAGTTAGAGAGGACACAAAAGGAAAGATTCTTGCGGGTTTGCTCTGAAATGAGAGAAGAGATGACAGGGAAGAGCGAGAAGATGGTGCTGTCTGAGATGGAGAAGAAGCTGTTGTTGCTTCTCAGACACTTCGAGAGACAAGTCCAGAGAGGAACACAGTGAAAAATTAAAATTCAGATGGAGGAATTAGGTTTGCTTAAGAATCTGAAAAATGGAGAAAAGGGATCTGGTGATTATGGAGGAGAAATTGAAGGGGTTTCTGTGAGAAACTTGAATCTGCTACTGTGGATGAAGATTAAAGAAGAAATCTGGGTTTTGGCAGAAATTGAAGTTAGGGTTTTGAAGATGATGAAGAATTGGTGTTGCAGTTAGGCTAAAAGGGTTTCTGATGTAGATGGGTTTGATTGAGAAGTGGAGTAGGAGATGAAGACATGGGTACTGCTGATTTGGTGGAAGTGGAGATTCAGAGATAAAATGGTTGAATCTGTGTAGATGAATGTCTAGGTTTTAGAAGTTGAGCTGTTGTTGGTGGTGTTTCTGAAATGGAGTTGCTGGTCTGTGAGTTGATGCCATGGAAGATTGCAAGACTGATGAAGAAAAGTTGGGTTTGTGACTGATTGTTGCTGCAGTAAGTGTTAGAGAATTGCTCGGTCGACCTCGCATGCGTTGCTATCTCAAGTATGTTTGTCAATGTTAGTGATAAAAACTATAAGTCTTGATTTCTATTCTATTATAGCTAAGTCTCGGACTAGGATAAAAAGTGCAGTTGAGCTCAAGGACTTCATGAAGATTCATCATACAAGAAGAAGAACTACTCAAGGAACCGGTGGAGCTTCTCGACAAAAAGGTATGTGAAGACTTGAACTTATGTATCACTCAAAAGTCTATCTACTTTATCTCCTTCTCTTTGAGACAAGAAGTCGTATGCTATATATATAGACTTGGATTATACACATTTGGTATTTCGAGCCGAGTATACCTCGCCTATCTATATCTCAAAATATATGTTGGTAAGCTTTTTGCTTCGATAAACTTTATCTTTACCTAGTGACGAAAGTCATGATATGTTTCAATCACTTTGAAAATTGCTTTGACGAGAAACAGTGTAACAGCTATATAACGTCCTCTAAGAATGTTTCAATGATTGAAATGAGAGTTTAGATTACATAAACAATGGTGGACATAAACATTGTTGTGGAAACACATTTATGTATAAGTCTTATTTCTTGAACCAAAGTTTGCGAACTTTGTTGATCAAGAAAAATCAGAAGTATGGCAAGTGCCAAGTCCGTGAACTGCCGAAGTTCTCAAACCCGAGAATTTATACTGGAGTTGACAAACTACTTGCGTGAGCCAACTTCGCGAACCCAGTCCGCGAACCGGCGAAGTTCTCATCCCGAGAATTTCTGCTGGAGTTTGTGAACTCTATCCGATTGCTTAAGTCCGCGAACCTAGTCAGCGAACTTGAGAAGGTTATATATCTGAAGATGATTTCTGAACTTAAACTTATAAAGACTAAGGAATGCAGTTTGAAAACCGTGGATATAAAGTTCATGAACCGATTCAAGTGAATCAAATCATCTTTGCTTCAATTGTGACTTGTGTAGTACATGAGATTTCCTTGCAACTGAACAACTCTCTAACTAGTTCATTTGAGTCATTTGAACTAGTTATGGTGAAGAAGAACATGGTTGATATGAGATGCTCATATGGCTAACCATTTGGTTGACTATTGTTGAACCAACAACTGTATACGTTTGGGTACGGTTAACAAACCTAGAAGCGTGCATTGTCAAGTGTGTATAAAAAGCTACGTTTTCGATCTAACAGTTGAGAAATATTAACTTGAATCTAAATCAGGTTTTCATCCAACAGTGGATATTGTTTGCTTTGTTACCAAGGAAAAACCCTGATTTAAAAGACTATATAAATGAGACATCTAGTATTGTGCAAAACTAATCCCCACACCTTACGTGTGATACTAGTTTTCATACTAGAGTCGATTCTCCTTTAACCCTCTAGTTTTCTTTTCTCAAACCGGGTTAAACGACTTAAAGACTTCATTGGGATTGTGAAGCCAGACCGATACTACTTTTATCGTAGTTGTGTGATCTGATCTTGCATCTTCTATCGTACGAGTACAATCAGATTGATTGTCTTGAGATTTGATATCTCTGATAGGCAAGATATAAAAAGTAATCACAAACATCTTCGTCTCATCGGTTGTGATTCCACAACATCTTGTTTCGCTACCATACGATTAAGATTGTTGTGAGGTGATTGATTAATCTAGGATGTTCTTCGGGAATATAAGACCGGATTATCAATTGGTTCCTGTTCACCTTGATTATTATCAAAAGACGGAACAAAACCTTTAGGGTTTATCTGTGGGAAACAGATTGATCCTTTGATAGACTTATCTGTGTGAGACAGATTTGTTTATTGTCAAAGCATGCGATTTTAGATCGTAGCAACTCTTAGTTGTGGGTGAGATCAGCTAAGGGAATCAAGTGCGCAGTATCCTGCTGGGATCAGAGGCGTAGGAGCGTAACTGTACCTTGGATCAATGGGAAATTGATTGTGGTTCAACTACAGTCCAGTCCGAAGTTAGCTTGGAGTAGGCTAGAGTCTGTAGCGGCTTAATACAATGTGTGTTCAATCTGGACTAGGTCTCGGGGTTTTTCTGCATTTGCGATTTCCTCGTTAACAAAACTTCTGGTGTCTGTGTTATTTCTTTTCCGCATTATATTTGTTATGTAATTGAAATAATACAGGTTGTGCGTTAGATCAATCAATTGGAGACTCCGACCTAACGGTTGTTGATATTGATTGATCCTTGGATATTGGTATTTGGTACCATCCAAGTTATCTCTTTTTAATTGAGACTCTCAGCTTGCTTGAGTAAGATTAAATCGAGGGATTGAGATATTAACTCCTTGAGATACTTTTATCTAGATTCAGTCTGACTGTCTAGTTGATTCTCTAGAAAGTGTTTCGGAGTTAGTCCATACAGATTGCTAAGAGAAATATTGGGTGGTGTTGTTAGACCCCCGCTTTTTCAGTAAGTTACATGGTTGAATACAGGATATGAAGCAACTGGTGGTCCGATGGATGTGGTTCAGTAGTGACATTGCAGAAGAAGGAAACAATAATGGGATTGACTTGATTTTGTTTAGAAGGTTGGGAAGATTCAGATGAGGATTTTGTTTTGTATTATTCAAGAAACAGAATTACAATCTCTTCAAGAGATGAATTAATGGTGACTGCAACTACTCAGGTAATTGTCTTTCTTACTTACAAATTAAAGAGAGAAGTAGATATTAATACAGAACACATAAACCGACCAATCATTCAGAGATCTAGAAATACCAATAGAAGAGTAACACGTCACAGTAAGTGACAGCTAGCAAAGACAGCCTGTAAAGACAACCTGTAAATGAGGGCGTAAGATAATTGTTACTGAGTGTGTTGAGTAGTGTTGCTATTATCCCCCCTCAAGTTGTAGTGAGATGAGTAGAGCACTTGCAACTTGTCCCTGAGATAGCCAAATCTTGGTGCAGAAAGTCCCTTAGTAAAGATATCAGCTAGCTGATTGAGTGTGCAAACATAAGAAACTTACAGTTCCTTGGCTTGAACCAGTTCTCTCACAAAATGATAATCAATAGCCATATGCTTCATGCGACTATGAAAAATAGGATTGGAAGAATAAGAAATAGAACTTAAGTTATCACGGTGCAAACTAGGAGCCAGTGGAATAAAGATATGCAAATCCTTGAGAAGCTGACAAACCCAAGACAATTCAGCAGCTGAGTGAACTAAACTTCTATATTCAGCCTCAGTGGATGATCTTTCCACTGTATTTTTTTTCTTTCTTGACCAAGAAATGAGACTAGAGCCAAACAATATGCAAAAACCCCCAGTACTCCTCCTTGTATCAGGGTCACCAGCCCCTAAATCCATGTACTGCAAGCAGTCCCTTAGAGAACAGAACACCATGATCAAGTGTACCCTTAATATATCTTAAAATTCTCTTGGCTGCAATGAAATGGTCAGTGGTAGGCTGTTGCATATGTTGACATACTTGATTGACTGCATAGATAATTTCTGGTCTTGTCGAGGTTAAGTATTGTAAAGCACCAACTAAATACCTATAAGGAGTAGGATCAGACAATGAAGTACATCATGTAGCGGAAAGTTTGCAACTGAATGGAATTGGAGAAGAAGAAACCTTGGCACCAGCCATGTCAAACTTGTCTAACAGATCAAGAGCATACTTGGTCTGAGACAAGAACAGTCCATTAGAATTCCTCGTAACTTCCAGGCCTAGAAAATAATGAATGGCTCCCAAGTCTTTGACTGGAAAATGATTACCAAGAGATGTAATCAAAGTAGAACAATAAGCTTGGAATTCCCAATAATCAAAATATCATCCACATAAACAAGGACAATGGTGAGTCTTGAGCCAATCTTTTGAACAAAAAGAGAAGTATCAGTTGTTGATGTAGTAAAACCATATGATAGAAGCACATCCACAAGTTTCTGATACCATGCCCTAGGTTCCTATTTCAGTCCATATAAATATTTATGGAGTTTAAATACATAATCAGGTTTTGAAGCATCCACAAAGCCAGGAGGCTGAGTCATAAAGACATCTTCAGTTAAGTCCTCATGCAGAAATGCATTATTGATATCAACTTGGGAAATAAACCAATCGAAATGCACTGCAAGAGCTAACAAAAGTCTGATGGTGGTGGGTTTAACAACATGACTGAATGTTTCTGTATAGTCAAGACCCTCTATTTGATGAAATATTTTTGCAACTAATTTGGATTTAAACCTTGAATGGTGCCATCAGGATTTGTTTAATTTTATAGACCCATTTGCAGCCAACTAAGTTCTGTGATGGATGTGGAGGAACAAGAGAAAAAGCACCTGCATCCTGTAGAGCAGTGTGTTCTTCCTTCATAGCCAAACTGGACTCTTTTTAGCTTGTGTAAAGCAAGTGAGAGCAGTAGGAACAATATTGGCAGTCATTGCAGCAGACAAAGCATGCTTGGTAGAATATACTTTGGGTTTGAAAACTCCATTCTTACCTCTTGTAATCATCTAATGAGAATTGGTAATTGGTGGTGGTGTTGTGGAAATCTCTGACTCAGAAGTGGAAGCTGCAGAAGGCAGTGTTGAAGAAGAAGTAGACATAGTAGGAGTGACTGTAGAAAGATGAATGTGCTCTTATAGATGAATATCTGCTGAAGATGAAATAATAGGAGGCATTGATGCAGTTGGAACTGAAGAACTATCTGAAGTAGCAGTTGAAGAAGAAGAGGGAATGTAGTTAGTTTTCAAAGGAAATATAGTTTCTTGAAAAACTACATGTCTTGAAATATAAACCCTCCCTGAACTTGTGTCTAAGCATCTGTAGCCTTTGTGTTGCTGACTGTAACCAATGAAAATACATGATTTACTTCTTGGACTCAGTTTGGAAGTGGTATAAGGTATGAGCCATGGATAACATAAACAGCCAAAGGACTTGAGAAATGTGTAATCAGGTTTGTGATGAAACAGAGTTTCATATGGTGTTTTATTGCCAATAGCTCTTGTAGGTAATCTGTTGAAAGTATAGTTAGCAGTAAAAGCTTTTACCCAAAAGTAATCAGACAAACCAGATCGAAGTAAGAGAGTTCTACCAACATCAACTAAGTGTCTGTGCTTGGAATCTGCAACTCCATTCTGTTCAGGAGTATGAGGACAAAAAATCTCATAAACAATCCCATGTGTGCTTAAAAAAGTAGTCAGTTCTTTGTGTAAAAACTCTCCTCCACCATCAGTTCTAATAGTACCAATCTTAGTATTCAGTATGTTTTCTACTTGATCTTTGAAATGAAGAAAAATGTGTTTGAAATCTGATTTTTTATATAATGGAAAGATCCAACAATATTTGGAGAAGTCATCTATGATGTTCACATAGTACCTATAACCTGAGTTAGACTTTACAGAACTAGGACCCCATAAGTCAAAATGTAAAAGCTCCATAGGCTTTGTTCTACAATGATGAGACTCAGTAAAAGGTAATTTGTGACTTCTCCCAACACTATACTCATGACAGAAAAGTGGTGTTTTTATTACATTACTCAAAGCTAAAGTCCTACAAACATGCTGGAAAATCTGGTAAGATGAATGTCCAAGTCTCCTGTGCCAGATGTCAGTTGAAGTTGAAGATGTGATACCAGCTAGATATTTGTGAGAAGATTCATGTAAGAATTGAAGTGGATAAATATCATTAAGATGAACGCCTTGTAAAAGACTCTTCCCAGTTGCTAAGTCCTTCACATTAAAACCAGTAGCATCAAATGTAATGAGCAGCTATTATCAGATGTAAACTTGTGAACTGATAGTAAGTTCTGTGAAGCTTTTGGTACTAGAAGAACATTTGACAACTTAAAAATGTGATTTGGAGTTGATTTGAAAGTAAAGCCAGTATCAGTGATTTGCATACCTTCTCCATTGGCAGTCTGAATTTCCTCAACACCATCATAAGCAGAAGCAAATTGAAGTTTTGAACCATCAGATGTGATGTGATTGTTTGTACCAGTGTTTTCATACCATGGATTTTCCCCAAGAATGTTTGCTGTAACAAGCATAGCACTCATATTCTGTGGTGTATTAACATTCTGATAAACAAAGTTGAGCCTATGTCTACAAGCCAGAGCAGTGTGACCACCTTTGTTACAAATTTGACATATAACAGTATCAATACCAGTAGAAACAATAGGATTTGAGAGTGTTGGTGTAGGATTTGGTGGTGGTGGTGGTGGTTGAGAGTGAAAATTGGGAGAGGTAAATGAGAGGTTCTTGGAGGCAACTGAAAATTGCTTCTATAAGAAGGATTATAAGCACTATTACCTCTACCACGACTTCTGTAAGAAGTTGAATATGAAGGAAAACCTGAAGAAGTGGAAGATGACCTATGCCGAGCTAGATAAGCTTGTTGAGACTGAAAATCTGCAAAGGCTTTATTGTTGGCTTCAGACAGGAGATTCTTAGATCTTTCATTAACAACAATCTCCCCACTAAGCAGCAAATTATGTAGTTCATCAAATTTCACTGGCGGATTACGAATTCTAATAGAGGTGCTAAAGGCATTGTAATCATTACCAATTCCATTTAAAATTAGAACAACTAACTCATCATCTGAAACTATAGAACCAGTAGCAGAAAGTTGATCTGCCAATTTTTTTAACTTCACGTAGATATTCAGTAATAGTACATGTTCCAAGCTTTATGGACTGCAATTTGGTACGTAACTGAATTGAATGTGTATTAGAAGTTCTTGCAAAACTTGAATCAATATTAATACAAAGTTCTCTTGAAGAATCAACACCAACAACATAAGGAATGACATCATCTGGAATCGTAGACTGGATCCATAGAATAAGTGTGTTATCATCATCAATCCATGTTGTATAATGTGGATTAATGGCACCTTGATCAAGATCTTCCTGATTGAGAAATTTTGGAGGACAAAGAATAGTGATGCGTGTCGTAGGTGCTCAAATTAATTCACTTATATTCTACTTTACTAATGAATAATATAGCAGTAAATAAGATTCGTTCCCACGAAGAGCAGGGAGTTTTAGTTGTCAAAAGTGTCACAATGAGGGGTTTTGGTTTGGATTAAAGCAAAATCAAAGCAATTAAAAATAATTAAGTTGCAAGCAATGGAGAGAAATATGATCAGGGAATCCTTCTTCGTTACTAAACCGTCATCAAAGTAGCATATTCATCTATTCTTTGTAAATCATAGATTATTACCAACCGTAGGAAAGCAAGTACGCTTAGCTATCCCCGAAATTTCTTATATCAATGAGAAACATGTACGTTTAGTCTCCAAATTCTATCCGCCTGAACCACCTTGAGGTACTATTATAAGATGTAATTCATTTGAATACCTTAAGTTTGTGAACTTAGGTTTGATCCTAGCAGTTAAACTCAGTACGCTCGGTCCACTTACTAGGGTTGTTTTTACTTGCGATTTCTCCACAGAATCCCTCTGTAAGGTTTCACAATTTCTACTTGTGTAAGAGTTATTCAATAATTACGGATATCCTAACTCATTACTAGCATTAGATTCACTAATAACTGACTTAGCTGGCCATCTAAACAAATTATCAATCAATCATAAAATTATTAAAGTAAAAACAAACAATAATCATTTTTGAATAGATTTATATGCTAAATTGAATCATGTATTAGAACTAGAAGTTATCCCCCATCACTAAGAAGTTTAGCTACTCGTGGTATTAACAAAACCCATGAGTTTTATATGATAAAATGGTAAAGAAATAGTTACGGTGATGGAAATAGCTCCAAGCCCTAGCTTTTCTTCTTCTTGAGTTCTCCTCTCCCAAAACTTGATTAAAAGATTAAACGATATCCTTAAAAATTAAAGAAAAATCTCTTTTATAGATGTCCCAATTGTAGTTGTGCCCGTGCTCGAATCCCGGTCGAATGGTCGCCAAAAACTAGCTAGAATCCCAAAAGAAGTCACGTCCTATACTTGGCCTGGAACTGAATTCTCAACAAATTTCAAATGGACTGCCACAAGTTGTAAAAGCCCAGCCCATATGTCATGGTTAACCGTAATAGCCTGTCAGTTCAGGAAAACTGACAGTGCAAATTTCCACTGACCTTCTCAAGTTTACCACGGACACAACTCCCTCCGCGAAAAATTATTTCCCCTGGATTTTCATTCTTCCTTTCGTTATCTCACCGACACTCACGACTCCGTGAAAAATAAATTCCCCTGGATTTTATTTTCCGGCCATTCCAACTAGCGGACAGTCCTTGCTCCGTGAAAAGTATTTTCTTATGAGTTTTGATTTTCCTTCCGACAGAATCACGGACACTCTGGTTGCCGAGAGTTTTCCATTCTTCTGAATTTTATTTCTCTTGACCATAACTCACGTGTACCAGGCTATACGTGAAAATTCTATTCGTCTGACTCTCTGTCGCTCGATGCCAACCTGTCTGCATCATAGACCACCGTCATCATCACAGCCATTACTCCAAACTCGAGCTTCTCCCACATCGACCTCTTTCTCTGTCGCGTTCCTTCTCGTCTCTAATGGAGGAAACATCACCAGCAAACTCCCATATTCATCGTCGTTGCCTTTTCTGCCAACTGCCAAACCTTCTCTCGATCATTATGATCTTCTCCCATCAGTCACCAGCATCGCTGGTCTCCTTCCCTGACTTTGTCCAGCTCGAGCTCCATATTTATCTAGCCATTGAACAACAGCAGCATATCATCATCACTAGTAGCTTCTCGTGATCATTACAGCCTCGAGCTCCTAACAGAAACAAGCAGCAACACAATCGATAATGGCAGCAACCACAACAGCGTCATTGTCGAAACTTTCTCCATCATCTCCCGTGACTTATCACGGGAAGAAACTCACCACCGAACCATCACTTCTGTTTCGAATTCGATAGTGGAAGCAGCCATTTCTCTCTCCCTAAAATCTTCTCGAACTTCAAAACTGCAGCCAAGCTCCATCAATCACCGAGCTCAGGGTCTTCTTTGCATTGGCAGCGACCCAACTCAGCATCTCGCAACACAGAACCACAACGTACTCAGCCGAACAACCCAATACTCCTTCATCGCCCTTAACAGCCGATACCCATTATCAAGCTCAGCTAAACTCCACCGAGAATCACCATCAACTCCTCTCTGCCGAGCCATCTTCTCTTTCTCGCTGTCAAGAATTACAGCTTATCCTCATTCAATAATACCACAGCCAACAACTCACAGCTCCATCTCATCATCATCATTCCTGCCATCACCATCGTCACAGATTTCTTCCATTGCCAAGCTCAGTCCATAGCTTCACAGATAATGACAACAACATCTTCCCGAGATCACTTCTCATCATTTCCGTCAGCTGCCAATGGCAGCTATTACTTCCATCGTATCTCATTGGCAGCAGCAGCACTGCCAACTCCATCGTCATTACTGCCACGGGACTTTGCTGATGTCTCTCCAATGAAGAAGACGAAGTGTCCGTTCAGCTTCTTCCATGAGTGTTGGCTACCCCGAATAAGCCAGTGGGTTCCTTTAGGATTCGCCCCTTTAACTGTCAGTCTTGGACGACTGTCAGTTCAGTTTTTGTACTGTGGCTGGCCTGAGTAAATTAGGTGGGCGCCTTCATCAATTCTATGCTTCGACGCCTTCCGCAACTTCGACTTGCTTCAAATGCTTGTAGCTTTCTCATACGATGTCGGAATGACTTCATTCTTTCGCCGTTGGCTTCGTCTTTGCGTCCTCTTCAAAATGATAGCAAGCATTCCTAGATATGAACGGTCTCTCCTTTGTCTTTGGCAGTGACGGAGGCAGGATTTTTGGTTGGGTGGGGCACTATGAAAAAAAACTTTCATCATTACTAATCACTTTTTTTGTTTTTTCGTAAGCAAGTCACATCAGTTTCATCATACACAAAAGAAAGATTTATAAAGGTAAAATAGAATGCTAATATTAAAAATCCGCTAACAACAATAGGAAATTAGTTTCACTAGCAACACGTCACAGTAAGTGACAGCTAGCAAAGACAGCCTGTAAATGAGGGTGTAAGAGAAGTGCTACTGAGTGTGTTGAGTAGTGTTGCTATTAGATTGTTCTTGCCGCGAACAACCATGAATGAGGAAATGGTTCAGCTGGAGTTGTATGGTGGAATGAGCAGGTGATGGTGGTAACTGAGTGGAGTGATTTCCGGTGGTGAACTAGGTGATACCAGAGTGGTTGCAGTGGGAGTGTAGTTGTGACTGAAATGGACAATGGCTCAAGCAGTGAAAGATAGCAGGGGAATGGAGGAACCAGCATGGATGCAATGGAGTGGAAATACAAGCAAGCTTGAGAGGTGGTGCTGCAGTTCAGATGGTAAGATGCTTTGCTGGTGGTAATGTGCAACTAATAGCAGAAAAAGAGTTGATGTTTACTGTTGTTGGCTGTGGCATTGTTCCCGCGAGATAGATGAAGTTAATAAAAGAAGAACTGAGATGCTGACACTGAGTTGGGAAAGCTGAAGCAGTAGAGCATGATGGTTGAGGTGCAGGTGCAGTGACTGAAGCTTGCTCTGTTAGTTTCCAAGCTATTGCAGGTGACATTTGCAGCTGCAAATTGAAATATGTTAGATGAATGCTTAGGAGGGTTGCATTTTGTGTGTTGGTTGAGTTTCAGTTGGAGAATGTCATTGCAGGTGACATAGAATAGGGTTCAGACCATTTTGAATATTGCCGGCATGAAATGGGTATTACAGAGTGGTGGTTGCAGCAAGGCAGTGATTTTGTAATTGAGATGAGAAGATACGGAGATGATGTTGTCGTGCAGGATGATTAGCCACTATGGATGGAAGTGATGCAGTGATGCACAATGATTGTGCAGCATATCTCAGGCCTGTGCAATGGCCTTGGACAGAATCAACTCAGACTTTTCAGACTAGCTGAATTCTCCCTGACTCACCTGACTTCTCATTGACTCGGTGTTGACCGAGTTGAATTAGATGCTTACCGGGTTGACTGACTCGTTTGACCTGTGACCGGGTGGACTTTGCAGGTCACCTGATATACTGACCGACGACTTCTCCGTCCAAGTTCCGGCGATGGAACCAGTTTCCCGACCACTTTCGGGACATATTTTTACATGGATATTCCTCAAATATAGGCTTGGTGGATATCTTTGTACTGGGCTTTGGAGATTGGACCTAATTTTAAAAGTTGGAGGAATGCTACAAAAAGGAAAAGTCTTCTACTTCTTTTGGTTATCACGTATTCTACTACTTGGAGCTTTTGGAGAGAGGCGGAAACAACTCTACGGTTTGCTTTCGTTATTTATTTTTCATTTTCCTTATTTTAATATTATGATGATGAACTCCATAGTTATGAGTACCTAAACACATATTATTGGTTATGGGATAAAGTTGATTTCTCAAATACGATATTTGCATTAATGAATTAGTTTTGTCTCAATAATTTATTGTTTATGATTCAAAATTAATAGTGTTACATAGTTTGAATGCTTGTTTAGTCGAGTCCGGAATCGACTAAGTTTGCCTTCATCCTTATTTCTAGATTAGGGTTTTCGATGCGTAAAAGTTGATTAATTTCTGATCATAAGTAGCATAATTGTGGGTAGTGCTTGTAGTGATATATCCTACTAGTCACAAGTGAATCATAACCTTGGTTAAATCGAATTAGTGCCTTTACACATTTGATTGCCTTGATTAGTCTTATTCCATAGAACTTAGTGCTTTTAGGGAGTTAAACTTAATTGTGCTTTTACACTTTAGGTTGCTTTCTAGGGAGAATTCACATATACATCTTTTAATGTTGTCGTGATGAAATCAGGGAAATAGCGGGATATACTTGCAATCAAGGTATCCTAGGACTTTTAGTAAAAGAGAGATTAAAATATCAATTATAGTCATTGGTGGAAATACGTGTTTGTGAATGATACTATCCCATGACCAATATCTTCTCCTTATTGATTTTCCAATTATTTTATTTGCTTTGCTTTATTTTATTGCTTTGATATAAATCAAAATCCCCCTTGGTTACTAAGAAACTGAAATTTTATCACATACTATATTTATGTTTAGTTGAAGTGAGGAAGTGAACATTAAGCCACAGTTTGCAAAGATTGCATCCCTTAAATCATAAATGTTTTAGTTCACGAGTATGAGAATCATACATACCCAACTCTAGTACTTCACCATTGTGTTCGCAAACCAGGTATGCGAACATTAGCTCCGGACCTTGGCCTAGTCAAGCCGTTAGCAAACCCGGTTCGCGAACAACCGTTTCGGACCCAACTCAGATAAACTCGTTAGCATACTAGGTACGCAAACAAGAGTTCCGGACCTGAATCATCACAATAAGTTCGCATACTTGGTATGCATACCGTGTTGTATCCAGACATGGATAATCGTTCTAAACTCTCATTTTAATCATTGAAAATTCCTTGGAAGACGATAATGGTTGTCTCACACAAACCATTAGATTCAAGTAATTTTCAAGTGATCGAATGATCAATATGAAACTTCCCAAGTTAACATCAAATGATTGTCTCACACAAATCATATAAGATGTTCAAGGAAATTTTCAGATGATCATATTTTGACATAATATTTAGTTTCCAACGAATATATTGTTTCGAACTAAACACGTCAAGAATATGATGAATATAGCTAAAGCAAAAGGCTTCCAACACATACTTCGAGAAATATATAAGAGAGATAAACTCGGCTCGAAATATAAAATGTGTATAATGTAGAAGTGTATATAGCTATACGACTTAGTCTCATTAGAATATAAAATAGAATAGACTTCTGGGTGATAGATAACTTTTAGTTTCGACATACATTTTGTTGACGAAGTTCCTCCAAGATCCTCAGTAGATCTTCGTCTTCAATTGGTGAATGCCGTGAAGTCTAAAGCTCAACTGCACATTCTATCCTAATCCGAGACATAGCTATAAGTAGACTAGAAATCAAGTATACAGTTTCGATCAACTAAACTTGACAAACAAGCTTGAGATAACAACACTTGCGAGTTCGACCGAGCAGTGCTCTAACAGTCGGTGGTATATTTTGGTACCCCCGTGTTTTCATAAAGTATAAAGATTTTCCTTGTGCGTGAGGTTTCTCACAAAGCCCTGGAATTGTTTACTCTCTTGTAATGAACGTTATATTGTTCTGCTACTTAGTTAGCTTGGTAGTTTCAACTTGAAACGCATCATTTGAATGTGGATATTACATATCTCTATAAGGATCAAGGGATAAGGATATTTACAAAAGTGTCTGATAGCCTTTTGTTGTCCAAATCAAATGACTATAAACCACGGAGTGTGTTTGCAATTAGATTTGAACAGTCACTAATGGATCAAAACAATTAGGCGGATTTAGTATACCTGTCTAAGTGACTAATTTATGGGGAAAAGATAAACAAGTAAGGTATATGCAGCGTACTAACAAAGAAAATTCCTAATTTGGGCTTGAAGCTATCTATGTCGATAGCATGGACAAGGTAAGTACTCTTAATGAAATAAGAGATTTTACGAGTTGCTTGGTATTAGAATTTGAGATAAAATTCCGAGGAAAACTCGATCGAATACCGAGATTGTGGCATATTATTCCACCAATTTTTATATGTCCAAAGTTGTCAGGCAATTTAACAAGGACATGCATTCTGCTAGCACTCTCATGATTCATAGAGGCTCAAACCATTTAGTCTAAAGGAAGACGACAAAGATGTGTTGAAGATGAAATTTTCATATCTAAGTGTAATAGACTCGTTTTTGTACTTAGCATGATGTACTCGACCAAATAATTCATCTTACGTGAACTTGTTATAACTAGATATAGCTCAGAGCGGACACAACATTTTCGGAATGGTATAACGATTATAACCATATATTTAAAAGGAACCACTCAAATGAGTTTGGTTTACCCCTGCAAAGATATAAAGATAACTGCTAATGGAAGTGTCATCCAAAAGTTGTTGGTTATAATGGAACAATAATCTCTTCTCTCACAAAAGTAATCAGGAGTGAAAAAGCGGGGGTCTAACAACACCACCCAATATTTCGCTTAGCAATCTGTATGGACAAACTCGAATATACTTTTAAGAGAATCAACAAGACTCAATCAATCAAAAGTACATCAACGAGTTTATATCTCTATCTTGATTTGATTTACTCAAGAAAGACTGCGAGTTCTAATCAAATACAAGGAATAACTTGGATGGTACCAAAGACCAATATCCAAGGATCAATCAATATCAATCAACAACCAAAGGTTGGATTTCCAATTAAATGATTCAAATGCACAACCTGTATTATTTCAATTATAAAGATAAAATAATATAATGCGGAAATTAAAATAACACAGACACCAGAAATTTTGTTAACGAGGAAACCGCAAATGCAGAAAAACCCCAGGACCTAGTCCAGATTGAACACACACTGTATTAAGCCGCTACAGACACTAGCCTACTCCAAGCTAACTTCGGACTGGACTGTAGTTGAACCCCAATCAATCTCACACTAATCCAAGGTATAGCTATGCTCCTATGCCTCTGATCCCAGTAGGATACTGCGCACTTGATTCCCTTAGCTGATCTCACCCACAACTAAGAGTTGTTACGATCCAAAATTGCAGGCTTTAACAATAACCAAATCTGTCTCCCACAGATAAACCCTAAAGGTTTTGTTCCGTGTTTTGATAATAATCAAGGTGAATAGGAACCAATTGATAATCCGGTCTTATATTCCCGAAGAACGGCCTAGATTAATCAATCACCTAACAACAATCTTAATCGTATGGTAGCGAAACAAGATATTATGGAATCACAAACGATGAGACGAAGTGTTTGTGATTAGTTTTATATCTTGCCTATAGAAAAACTCTCAAGATCTCAAGCCAATCAATATGATTGTACTCGTACGATAGAAGATGCAATATAAGATCACACAACTATGATAAAAGTAGTATCGGTCTGGCTTCACAATCCCAATTAAGTCTTTAAGTCGTTTAACTCGGTTTGAGAAAGGAAAACCAGAGGGTTAAAGGAGAATCGACTCTAGTATGCAAACTAGTATCACACTAAGGTGTTGGGATTAGTTTTGCACAATACTAGATGTCTCATATATATAGTCTTTCAAATCATGGTTGCAATCAATATTAGCTTAGTATCAAAGAATTCAATATTCACCGTTGGATGAAAACCTGATTTAGATTCAAGCTAATATATCTCAACCGTTACATAGAAAACTTAGCTTGTTATACACACTTGAACTACACGCCCCTAGGTTTGTTAATCGTAGCCAAACGCGTGCATTGTTGGTTCAATAATAATAAACCAAAGGTTAGCCATATGAGCATTTCATACCAATCATGTTCTTCTTCACCATAACTAGTTCAAATGACTCAATTGAACTACTTAAGAGAGTTGTTCAATTGCAAGGAAATCTCATGTACTACACAAGACACAATTGAAGCAAAGATGATTTGATTCACTCGAATCGGTTCTTGAACTTTATAGCCACGGTTTGCAAACTGCATTCCTTAGTCTTATAAGTTTAAGTTCAGAAATCATCTTCATATATATAACCTTTCTCAAGTTCGTAGACTAGGTTCGCGGACTTAAGCAACCGGTAGAGTTCACAAACTCCAGCAGAAAATCTCGGCAAATACCTTCCGCCGGTTCGCATATTGGGTTCGCGGACTGGGTTTGCGGACGCAGCTAGTTTTTCAACCCCAACAGAATTTCTCGGGATGAGAAATTCGGCAGTTCGCGGACTTGGCTCACGCCATTCTCCGATTTCTATTGATCAACAAAGTTCGCAAACTTTGGTTCAAGGAATAGGACTTATACATAAATGTGTTTCCACAACAATGTTTATGTCCATCATTGGTTATGTAATCTAAACTCTCATTTCAATCATTGAAACATTCTCAGAGAAAGTTATATAGTTTTTATTCACAAACTATTTTTCGTCAGAGCAATTTTCAAAGTGATTGAAACATAACATGACTTTCGTCACTAGGTAAAGATAAACTTGATCGAAGAGAAAAGCTTACCAACACATATTTCTAGATATAGATAGGCGAGGTATACTTAGCTCGAAATACCAAATGTGTATAATCCAGTCTATGTATATAGCATACGACTTCTTGTCTCAAAGAGTAGGAGATAGAGTAGATAGACTTTTGAGTGACAAATAAGTTCAAGTCTTCACATACCTTTTTTTCGAGAAGTTCCACCGGTTCCTTGAGTAGTTCTTCTTCTTGTATGATGAATCTCCATGAAGTCCTTGAGCTCAACTACACTTTCTATCCTAGTCCGAGACTTAGCTATAATAAACTAGAAATCAAGACTTTTAGTTTTGATCACTAACATTGACAAACATGCTTGAGATAGCAACGCATGCGAGGTCGACCGAGCAATGCTCTAATAATCTCCCCCTTTGTCAATTTTAGTGACAAAACTATCAATACATATGGAATACAAAAAAGATAAAGAAACTTTAGTGGATCCTATTCCATAGTCCAATCTTCAACATTCCTCGAAATCTTCGTCACTTCTAAGTACTCCAAAGATCCCAAAGGTTGTAAGTTTAGTATCACCATTGTTGAAGATCCATAGCTATAACAATGAGAAAACATCGGTCTCGATCATTGTTATACAGTGTCATAGTATTATTACACAGTGTCAAAGTCCAATTGTATCACAACTTTAACAGTAATACTATGGTGATATGTATCCCTCCCCCTTAGTCAATACTCCATCTCACATGGAACACTCCCCCTTACACAATGATCCGAAAACCATATGTATTTGTAGTGTGAACTACATATTAATTCTTCCCCTTTTTGTCAATAAAATTGGCAAAGGTATAAGAACGGGATCATAATGAAATTTCCGTAAGAGACATTTCATAACCAAAAGAAGAATACATACCAACTTAATTTAGATGCAATCATATATCCGAAGCTAATAGCATTCATCAAGGAGTTTAAAGATACAAGATAACCCCTCTAATATTCCACAACCGCACTCCCCACAAAGATATGGCAATTAAGCACAAGTTCAAAAGAACTCTCCCCTATTTGATGTCATTCCCGAAAGAACAACATGAGCGACCATGATTTCGAAAGAAAAGAAGGATTTTATTAGAAACTAAAAACCAAGATAATGATTTTCTATATCCAAAAACTCAATCAAATTAATCACAAGTAAACCCATGATTAATTTAATCGGAATACGCAATCAAATTAAACACACAAGGTGATCAACTTAATTGATTAAGCTCAATATAAGAAAACTTACGGAACATATGACTAATATAACCATTAGAAAATGATTAGGATAGTCGTTCATATACTCAACACAAAGGCTCATGGAATATATGAATACTCAACTAGACTAATTACAAGAGAACTCATAATTAATCTAATTGGAATACACAATCAAAATAATCACAAAAGTAATCAATTTAATTGTCAATTGTTTTGCTCGACATAAGAGAACTTACGGAGCAATAACTAAATAACCAAACGAGATGATTAATTTAGTTCAAACTGCTCAACATAAAGTACCTCATGGAACAACGAACAAAGCTAAAATAATCAACTTCGTTGTATCGTTAAGGCTGAACATGGTGTCGGTTAACCGTTGGAAACCGACCGAACCAGACCAATAAGAAAGAAACCGAACCAAACCATTTAGATTTGGATTGGTTTGGTAAAAAAAGTTGAAAAACCGACATTACTGGTTTGGTTTTGGTTTGACCTGAAAACCGAACCAAAAACCATTGGGGAACCGATTAATTTTTAAACTTAGTTTTTACCGTCGATTTAAAAGTATTAGATTCTACCCATTGATTTAGAGGATAAATAGAAACCCTAAATATAATATTTCATTATGATACTCTCCCTCTTTCTCTTTCTCTCAGCCGCCTCCCTTCTCCACCCCCAACTACAGCTGCTGCTACTCGACTTTTTTCTTCCCGTCTTCCTTCTTTTTTATTTGTCAATAACTAAATTAAGATATATTATATATCTTCTTTTGATCTCTAGAATTAGAGTAAGCTTTAACTATTCTTGATTTTTCTTTTTTTTATCTGTAAATTTGTGTATTTTTTTTTTGGTTTGACATAATTATTGGTTAACCAAAAACCACTGGGACAAACCGAAACCAACTGGAACCATTTGGAAACCGAACCAATGGTTAATGGATTGGTTTGGTTTAGATTTTTAGAAGCCAATAGTATTGGTTTCGGTTTTGGTTTGGCTAGAAACCGAACCAAAACCGACCATGAACAGCCCTATGTATCGTGCTCAACATAAGGCACATTACGGAGCCTCACAGTAATACATAGGATATGGGTCAATAAAGATTTTTAATGTGGAATACACAAGCATTCATTCTATCTTCCATCATTATATTCAAAAAAACATTAATAGAGATAATCCTTGAAAACAAAAGATTTTAACCTATCTTCCATCAAAGAATTGATAATATAGGCTTAACTTTTGTATTTGTCAAGTCTATTCATCCTTTAATCAATAGGTGAATACCGATCATGAACGACTTTACTTTTGACAATATATGGGACCTTCAAGTTCACGGACGCAAACATACATATCCCATCACAAATTGCAATATAACAAATCATAAAGATTAATACTGCAAAAACATCATCCTCCAAACATTTTTAGAATTTTAAACCTAAAAACCTAAAAAAGAAACAAGAAGATGAAAAACATAATAGCTATGTGTAGTCACAATCATTGTTGTTCAAGCATTAGTTATTCTTCCAACTAAACCAAAAATAAGACATACTAGGCAACAATATCTTTGAGAAATTCTTTATCATTCCCGAACTCTTTGTCGTCAACAGCCATTGGAACATAAGGTTCGTGAATGAAAGAGTTTATATCAACGAACCGTCTTGGCTGATGATGTCGAACCAGGGCCTTCTGAATTTCCAAAGATCTTAAAACGCAAGCCTTTATTTCACTAATCTCCTTTCTTACATCCTTCAACTCATCAAGAACATCGGAAAACTTCTGAGAGTT
Source organism: Papaver somniferum (assembly GCF_003573695.1). NCBI lineage: Eukaryota > Viridiplantae > Streptophyta > Magnoliopsida > Ranunculales > Papaveraceae > Papaver > Papaver somniferum. The sequence continues at coordinate 50,374,700 of NC_039365.1, forward strand.
AGAAGGGACAGCCCTTGGCTTTCTTGTATTCCTCCTATTTCTTTTCAATGAAGGAGTTACTGGAGATTTTTCTTTTTCCTCGATTGATGGCTTAACAATCATATTGACATCTTTTCTATCCAAAGACATGATGCTCAGAGAACAATTATAAACAATTGGTTTTTGTGAGTAGAATTCAAAATCTCATCAAGCAGTCTTAAGATATAAAAGATATCAGAGAGGAAAAATGAATGTAGGGTTCGCAACCTTTAAACAGGTTCGTGAACATCCAAGTCTAAACCCTATAAAGAGTAGAATTATCAATAATAACCCTTTTCTTTTATTTGATAGACAGAAAATAATAAACCTAAGAAAAACTTTTCTTAAAGCATGTGCGTTCACAACCTTGTCTCTTTTGATCAGGCACATGAGACTAGATTTACCAATCAACACAATTAATTTGTGTTGTGGTGAACAACAATTTGTCTACCATTTTTCTCTTGAGAGGAATCCTCTGACTTCTGTCTATCAAAGCGATTTGACCATACCTTCTTCTCTAATGGTATTATTCTGTCTTTGGAAACCAACTTCTTAGACGAAGATAAAATCCTGCATACCTCAACATTCTTCTGAGCTAGTTTTAGCTTCCTTGCCAATCGATTTGCTCTTCGTTGAAGTTTGTTGGCGTGCCTCACTTGATGTTTATACTTGTAACATCTTGATAGTTCATGACTCTTCTGATAACAGAACGAGCATGTCAAACTTGGATAATATTCAGGCATCTGTGGTATAAACGCAGCTAGACACATAGTAGATCTTGAAACATAACAATCAGAGTTTGCAAAGGATGGGTCAATTGATTCTTCCAGCTTGATTGGATTCTCTTCTTCACCGAAACCATCAAGATTGATATATGTGTTGCTACAGTTATCAAAATCAATGTTTTCACATAGAAGACCAACACTTGATTTCCTGTGTTCATCAGAATCATAGATATCAGACATCTCATCAAGTGTTACAGCAAGACCTTTGTCCCCAGTGTATTTTCTACGATTTGGGCACTCGTTTTCAAAATGATCAAAGCCTTTACACTTAAAGCACTGTGTCATATCCTCGTCATCAGCCTCGTCAGCATCCCTGTTTTAAGGAAGAATGCGATTGTGGGGTTGTTCTGATGACCTAGGTTTGTCTCTTGAAAACCGTTTACTTCTCTTCTATAGAAGATCCCTAAACTGTCTTGTGATCAAGGAGACTGATTTGTAAAGATATTCATCTGAAAAATCATCCTCATCCTCAGAGACATACACTTTTCTACTTTTATCAAGTAATTTAGTGTCCTTCAGTGCTTTGAACGCAACATCCTTAGATTTGGATGAATGTTCGTGATCAAGGATCTTTAGCTTTCCAACTAATGTATTTCTTGAAAGATTATCAAGGTTATTTCCCTTAACGATGGCATGCTTCTTAGACTCGTATCTAGATGGCAGCGATCTGAGAATTTTCATCACAATGTCCTTTTCAGGAATAGTCTTACCCAATGCAAAAGATGCATTAACAATTTCAGACACTTTGTGATTAAACTCATCAAATGAATCTTCATCTGCCATACGAAGGTTCTCCCAATCGGAATTAATATTTTGAAGTCTAGCTTCCTTTTCACTTGAGTTACCTTCAAATACGGTTTCTAATATATCCCAAGCATCTTCAGACCTAGTGCAATTTGACACATGGTGCTGCAGATTTGGGGTAATGGCATGTATGATTGCATTCAAACCATCAGAATTTTTCTTTGCAGCAAGTATCTCGGCAGGATTGTATTCACCAATATTCTTGGGAACATTTACATCTTCATATGCCACAACGGGAGCATCATAGCCATTATCAACATATACCCATGATTGAAAATCATGTCCTTGAAGAAAAGTTGGCATAGCAATTTTCCACCATAAGTAATTAGAGCCATCGAAGACTGGTGGTACGTTAATAGAGATAGCACCTCTGTCCATAGAATCAAATCGCTACAAACACATACTTGTAAGGTCTTGAATGTGTTTGCCTGCTCAAATACCAATTGAAAAAGCGGGGGTCTAACAACACCACCCAATATTTCGCTTAGCAATCTGTATGGACAAACTCGAATATACTTTTAAGAGAATCAACAAGACTCAATCAATTAAAAGTACATCAACGAGTTTATATCTCTCTCTTGATTTGATTTACTCAAGCAAGACTGCGAGTTCTAATCAAATACAAGGAATAACTTGGATGGTACCAAAGACCAATATTCAAGGATTAATCAATATCAATCAACAACCAAAGGTCGGATTTCCAATTGAATGATTCAAACGCACAACCTGTATTATTTCAATTATACAGATAAAACAATTTAATGCGGAAATTGAAATAACACAGACACCGGAAATTTTGTTGACGAGGAAACCGCAAATGCAGAAAAATCCCGGGACCTAGTCCATATTGAACACACATTTTATTAAGCCGCCACATACACTATCCTACTCCAAGCAAACTTCGAACTGGACTGTAGTTGAACCCCAATCAATCTCCCACTGATCCAAGGTACAGTTATGCTCCTACGCCTCTGATCCCAGCAGGATAATGCGCACTTGATTCCCTTAGTTGATCTCACCCACAACTAAGAGTTGCTACGATCCAAAACCGCAGGCTTTAACAATAAATCTGTCTCCCACAGACAAGTCTATCAAAGGATCAATCTGTCTCCCACAGATAAACCCTAAAGGTTTTGTTCCGTATTTTGATAATAATCAAGGTGAACAGGAACCAATTGATAATCCGGTCTTATGTTCCCGAAGAACAACCTAGATTAATCAATCACCTCACAATAATCTTAATCGTATGGTAGCGAAACAAGATGTTGTGGAATCACAAATGATGAGAAGAAGTGTTTGTGATTACTTTTTATATATTGTCTATCGGAGAACTCTCACGATCTCAAGCCAATCAATATGATTGTAATCGTACGATAGAAGATGCAAGATCAGATCACACAACTACGATAAAAATAGTATCGGTCTAGCTTCACAATCCCAATGAAGTCTTTAAGTCGTTTAACCCGGGTTGAGAAAGGAAAACCAGAGGGTTAAAGGAGAATCGACTCTAGTATGCAAACTAGTATCACACATAAGGTGAGGGGATTATTTTTGCACAATACTAGATGTATCCTATATATAGTGTTTCAAATCAGGGTGTGCAATCAATGTTAGCTTAGTAACAAAGCATTCAATATTCACCGTTGGATAAAAACCTGATTTAGATTCAAGCTAATATTTCTCAACCGTTAGATCGAAAACTTAGCTTGTCATACACACTTGAATTGCACGCCTCTGGGTTTGTTAACCGTACCCAAACGTGTGCATTGTTGGTTCAATAATAGTCAACCAAAGGTTAGCCATATGAGAATTTCATACCAACCATGTTCTTCTTCACCATAACTAGTTCAAATGACTCAATTGAACTAGTTAAGAGAGTTTTTCAATTGCAAGTAAATCTCATATACTACACAAGACACAATTGAATCAAAGATGATTTGATTCACTCGAATCGGTTCATGAACTTTATATCCACGGTTTGCAAACTGCATTCCTTACTCTTTATAAGTTTAAGTTCAGAAATCATCTTCAGATATATAACATTTCTCAAGTTCGCAGACTAGGTTCGCGGACTTAAGCAACCGGTAGAGTTCACAAACTCCAGTAGAAAATCTCGGCAAAGACCTTCCGCCGGTTTGCATACTGGGTTCGCGGTCGTAGCTAGTTTGTCAACTCCAACAGAATTTCTCGGGATGAGAAGTTCGGCAGTTCGCGGACTGAGTTCGCGGACTTGGCTCACGCCATTCTCCCGTTTCTCTTGATCAACAAAGTTCGCAAACTTTGGTTCAAAGAATAGGACTTATACATAAATGTGTTTCCACAACAATGTTTATGTCCACCATTGGTTATGTAATCTAAACTCTCATTTCAATCATTGAAACACTCTTAGAGAACGTTATATAGTTGATATTCACAAACTATTTTTCATCAGATCAATTTTCAAAGTGATTGAAATATAACATGACTTTCATCACTAGGTAAAGATAAACTTGATCGAAGAGAAGAGCTTACCAACCCATATTTCGAAATATGGATAGGCGAGGTATACTCGACTCGAAATACCAAATGTGTATAATCCAGTCTATATATATAGAATACGACTTCTTGTCTCAAAGAGTAGGAGATAAAGTAGATATACTTTTGAGTGATTGATAAGTTCAAGTCTTCACATACCTTTTTGTCGAGAAGTTCCACTGGTTCCTTGAGTAGTTCTTCTTCTTGTATGATGAATCGCCATGAAGTCCTAGAGCTCAACTATAAATTTCTATCCTATTCCGAGACTTATCTATAATAGACTAGAAATCAAGACTTATAGTTTTGATCACTAACATTGACAAACATGCTTGAGATAGCAACGCATGCGAGGTCGACCGAGCAATGCTCTAACAAGGAGGAGACATAGTAAACAACTTATATTTAGAAACCTATTATAGGGGATCCATGGATATGGTTTTGAGGGCTCTAATGGATTCAACTATTCTAAATATAGACGAGGGGGACCTAATTTATTATTGTTTATAGGTAAAAACTGTTTCTCCCGTTTTTGGTAAATTTGGGTGTGTGGATGAGAAACGAATCTATACCTTAAACAAATGCACTGCACAAGAGTACTTTAGATTCGGGAGATCAATCTGTACAATCCTGGCCTAAACCAAGAAATGGATGTTCCAGTCTTGCTTCGGTTACAAAGTAAAGGAGAAGGGTTGGTCTTAGGGAGGGAAGCGAAGAAGGTGTTGAGATCAGAATGGTTAATTCCGAAGGTGTGGCTATGTTATGACTTATATCATAATTTAGGAACTGGTTTGCAGGATGTGAGCTATCAGTTCTTTGGTGTTTTCTAGATACTATGTTGTTGTTAACCAAAACTGTCGTTGTTTTGTTGAAATAGGTAAAACCTATTTATACAAGTCATATTGAACGCACCCTGATCTCGTAGAAAGTGGGAGTGATTAAGTAATGGAGAAGTGGGATCATGTGTAAATGCCAGAGACCATGTTCCCACCATGGAGGAAACTGGTTAGTTTACACCCACTACTTATTACCGCCACTAACTGCCCTGCTTTGTGACGCTTTCTTATAATGGGCGTGTTGCACGCCGCACGCTGTAAACCTCCAGACCAATATCCTGATGAGTATCCCCCAGTTTGTGACATGTTTGATATCTCGAGTGTTTTCATGAAAAACATGTAGCAGATTGCTATGTGTGGCAAGTAAAAGTCAGGAGACTTGCCGCATGAGAATAGCATGTGATGCTATTAGGTTTGTCTTAGTTGGTCGCCCAAAACTTGTCACAGGCCTGTTAATTCTGTGGAAAATTTGTACGGCTAAGATCGTAACTCATGAGAAAGGGTGGCCATTGATTATGGCCACATTCATGAAATTTCGTAATCAGAAAATTCAGATGTGAGAACCTCACTAAAACTGCTGTAGAATTCTCATACGAACTTGGATTTTGACGATGCGCCCCTTCATTCTTATCGAAAAGGAATTTCCTATCTTTCCGTGAGGGAATATTTAGGTTTCGAGGTTGTTTAGGAGGTGAAAACAACCCGACAATAAAAACTCAGGAAGAGTTCAGGAGGAATTCTGTCAGTTTTCAGCCATGACCTAGCTCTCCTTTTAATCTATATTAGCTCGTTAATCCGATTAATGTGATTTTTTAATATGTTATGCTAGAAATCCATACGAAACCTTTGGTATGTATCTCATACTAAAATTTTTTACCAAATGCTCCCGGTCGTTCGTCCAATCTTTGGGTGATCGTTTAGAAACCATATGGGTAGGCCGCGGCGTGGCCGATTGTTACTTATGAAAGAGGAGCGGCCAATGGTCACGAAGACATTTGGTTGAATGCCTAGAATAGGAGTGTGGCGGGTTTAAAGCGATCTGATTGGTTGTTAGGAAAGGGTCCCGACAAGAGCAACATGGAGTGTGGCCGACAACATTCCGACTTTAAAATATGCGTGTGGCGCATTTAGAGCGACCTGATTGGTCGATGGAAAGAGGGCCGGCAAGCACTATGGGCGTGGCCTCATTCCAAATGCGTGTGGTGCATCTAGAGCGACCTGATTGGTCGATGGAAATAGGGAAGTCCGGTCAAGAAGCATGGAGCGTGGACATCTGCAACTGGCGTCGGCTGGCCTATGGCACGGCCACACCTCCCTTTGCTGCTGCTTCTTTTTTCTGCGGCTTCTCTTTTATTCATCGTTCTCTGATTTTGGGTAGGAATTTGCACCTACTAATCCATGGCGGATCAATTTCCTAGTTTTCCTAATCTTAGTTTCGACCAGCAGGGTCTAATATATTGCGCATGGAGCAAACCATAATTTTTGCAAATTAATCAGGTTGATATTTGAATCTTATGAATTATCATAAAATATATTAAATTCTGTGTGTACACAAAGTTCTTTAAATTTATTGCCAGAGAGCAGTATACTTTCCGATTAAGTAATTTTATGCAAGGACCTTAACCTTGATACTTTGGGAAATTCATGATACTCTGTTACGAGTGAACATAAATTGTCATGTCATATTAATATTAAGGGTTCAGCCGGGGGACATAGCACAGAAAGCATTCAAAGAAGCTTATATTAACTGGATAATACAGGCACGGTGTAGAAATTTACAGAATATGTGGGATTGTTGCTACATGCACCATTCTGGATAAATTTCCTGTGAATATATTGAATTGCTCAATAAACGAGCCAGTTGAGAGGTTGAGCACTCATCACTTTTACATGGCTCTGTTTCTTTGCAGAGTTACGACACATTAAATGCAAGGTTTTACAAATTTATCCCTGAAGTAAAAACTACCATCAACATTAAGTCCCCTGCTTAGAACGTAACAGTGACATTTTTGCGGGGTAAGCAAGAGATGGTGGCAGGCGGAAATAAAATTCATGAGAAGAGTAAACAGAACTTACCAGTAGAGAGAAGCCGGCTTGGCCTTTGAGAAGAACATTTTTAATGAAACGTCGAGGCAAGTAGCAATCACCCTTCTGGTACGTTGAGGCCGAGAACACTAAAATGATGTAGTGGAGCCTCTACTGATGAGTGTTAAGGAAGTTGATCCTTGAATACAAAGATGGGTGTTGAGGTGGTGGAGCCGTCAGCACTATGATGTGTTGAGGCAGTGACGCCTGAAAACACGAGTGAGTGATGAGGAGATCACGCATCTCAACACTAAGATGGATATGTGTTGAGGCAGTGATGCCTAACAACACGGTAGTGAGTGTTGAGGAATTTGCACGTCTCAACACTAAGAGGAAGGATGTATTGAGGCAGCATGCCTGGAAACACAGTGGTGAGTGTTGAGGAATTTGCACGTTTCAACACCAAGAGGAGGGTGTGTTGAGGAAGAATGCTTGGCAACACAGTAGTGAGTGTTGAGGAATTTGCACGTCTCAACACTAAGAGAAAGAATGTGTTGAGGCAGCATGCCTGGAAACACAGTGGTGAGTGTTGAGGAATTTGCACGTCTCAACACTAAGAGAAAGGATGTGTTGAGGCATCATGCCTAGCAACACAATAGTGGTGTTGAGTAATTTGCTCGTCTCAACACCAAGATATTTAAAATTTATTGAATATGCCTAATAGATATAAAACATTTAGTTTAAAGATAGTTACTTAGCTCTGTCTCCGCTAGGCATGTCCTTCGCGCATGATTGGATTTTGGGTATTTTAGGCTCCCCATGACTGACCAACTTCAGGCGTTAGTGATGACATCAGGATGATGACGGGTTGATAGACGGACAAAAGTCCCCTGGTCTTTGATGGGATGAAACAAAATGTTGCCACAACTATGAATCTTGGCTGGCTGCGATCACTATCCTTGACAGGGAGGAGTTTGGTGCCTAGGGGAATGAACCTTGGAATGAAAGAGTGTGGAGGCTACGTCATGATCTTTGGAAGGAAGAAGTGGTGTCTACGGCACGATCCTTGGTAGTAAGGAGGCGTTGAAGCGTCTTCGGCTCTTGGAGAGGACGTTGAAGCTTATAGAGAAGAACCCTGAAGCTTCGGCTTCGGATCCTGGAGCATCTTATGGAGAGAACGCTGAAGCGGAGCGGCTGCTGGAGCGAATGTTGAAGCGAAGCGGCTGCTGGAGAACGTTGAAGCGAAGAGACTTATGGAGAGAACGTTGAAGCGGCTCCGGGAAAGAAACGTCGAAGCGTCTCCTGGAGAAAACTCCATTGAGGGCGCTATTAACCCTTGACTTCGAAAAACGACTTGATACGATATGGCGTATGGGAAGACGGCACAAACAGTGTTGGTCGGCAAGTCGTGTTTTTTCTCCTCATGGGAAAGAATACGCTTCTTCTGTTTTATTTTCCCTTGCAACTCTCAGAGCCTTGACGGTTACAATGTTGAAGTCGGAGGCCGCGTCAATCAGCGTGTTGTCAACATCCTTCAAGTGAACAGTGGTTAGGAGTCCCCAGTTCCATCTATCAATCGTGCTTTCCAGGAGATGTTGGGGTTTGGGAACGGCTTCCCTGACTAGAAACAGCTGCTTTCCTGATGTGGTGTGGTTGAGGACTGCAAATATGTCTTGACGCTGCGCCTTGGAGAAATAAAGAATCTCGCATAAATGTTTCATCATAGACTGCACGATTTTGTGGGTGGAGTCCCAAGAAATCATGCATCACCTGACAGGAAGAGGGTCTCTGTGAACTCAGGAGGGTTACTGATTTTCTTTGCCTCGATTTTGGAGAAGTCGTTCCTGATCTTCACGTGTGATGAAATTGGATTGCGGATTCCTTTCTACTGGGCGTTCATGAGCAATGCGAGCCTCTTCATCTATAAACGCGCGTCCTGCTGAAGTGCCTGCGTCGGATGTTAAAAGTATTCCTTGTCAGCTCCATCTGGGGTTGACGTGACTCATGTGGTAGCCGCTCTATTAGTGGCTTGAGGAAAATAGGTATCTCTTTCTGATTTGAAGCCATGTCTATATGAGCCTTACGAGAACCTTTTGTCTTTCCATCAAATAAACAGTGGTGAGAGCAGGTTGGCTTCCTCTGGCTCATCCGGTCTCTCGTCCCGGTGGTGGAGTAGCGGCGTCTCTGGTGACAACTGGGGGTGTCACGCTCGAAGAAACATTGGGGATGGCGACAAAGACTCTGGATTTCATGATCGTAGGTGTAACGCATGAGGGAACGTTTCCTACACCGCTGGTATTGATCATGCTGACAGGTACATTTATGCCACTGGAAGTAACGTTGATACCAAGGATGTTCTCAGCTCCGGTGGCATTAGAGTTTGTTGTTGACCCGGACCTGAGCTCTACCATCTTGAAATTGGGATTGAAAAAACGAAATTGAAAATTGATATTGCAACTGAGAGATTAATCTCCCACTGTGGTCGCCAAGTATTTATAGGTAAAAACTGTTTCTACCGGTTTTGGTAAATTTGGGTGTGTGGATGAGAAACGAATTTATACCTTAAACAAATGCACTGCATGGGAGTACTTTAGATTCGAGAGATCAATTTGTACAATCCTGGACTAAACCAATAAATGGCCGTTCCAGTCTTGCTTCGGTCACAAAGTCAAGGAGAAGGTTGGTCTTAGGGAGGGAAGCGAAGAAGGTGTTGATATCAGAATGGTTAATTCCGAAGGTGTGGCTATTTTATGACTTGTATCAGAATTTAGGAACTGGTTTGCAGGATTGATAGACGCATTTATGTGTCTATTTTGATCTCAATTTTATATATTGTTAGTACTCGATTTGGTACTTATTTGGTTATTTTATATCTTTGTAGGTGTTTTTGGAGAAATACGATTTTGCGGCGAAATTGGCTCGAAAAGCGGTATTTGCCCTCGTGGGAGAAAATTATGTCACGCTCGAAGAAACATTGGGGATGGCGACAAAGACTCTGGATTTCATGATCGTAGGTGTAACGCATGAGGGAACGTTTCCTACACCGCTGGTATTGATCATGCTGACAGGTACATTTATGCCACTGGAAGTAACGTTGATACCAAGGATGTTCTCAGCTCCGGTGGCATTAGAGTTTGTTGTTGACCCGGACCTGAGCTCTACCATCTTGAAATTGGGATTGAAAAAACGAAATTGAAAATTGATATTGCAACTGAGAGATTAATCTCCCACTGTGGTCGCCAAGTATTTATAGGTAAAAACTGTTTCTACCGGTTTTGGTAAATTTGGGTGTGTGGATGAGAAACGAATTTATACCTTAAACAAATGCACTGCATGGGAGTACTTTAGATTCGAGAGATCAATTTGTACAATCCTGGACTAAACCAATAAATGGCCGTTCCAGTCTTGCTTCGGTCACAAAGTCAAGGAGAAGGTTGGTCTTAGGGAGGGAAGCGAAGAAGGTGTTGATATCAGAATGGTTAATTCCGAAGGTGTGGCTATTTTATGACTTGTATCAGAATTTAGGAACTGGTTTGCAGGATTGATAGACGCATTTATGTGTCTATTTTGATCTCAATTTTATATATTGTTAGTACTCGATTTGGTACTTATTTGGTTATTTTATATCTTTGTAGGTGTTTTTGGAGAAATACGATTTTGCGGCGAAATTGGCTCGAAAAGCGGTATTTGCCCTCGTGGGAGAAAATTACTATTCGGACTCTCAGTTTGGCTAAGGGGCGCCTACTAAGGGGTATCAATTTGCTATTTGCACCCCATTTCTGTTAGGGGGACTCCACCTTCTTTACGTGAGAAATGAAATTTGGCGGGAAACGTCACGTTCAAAAGATATGTTCATATGCGTACACTCCTGAATCGGATTTCGGCTATTTTTCGTCGCAGATTCTCATTGGGCGTGACTATACGGACTTACCACACCGAATCAAGGTTGGTAAAGTATTAGTTCACATAAACGAGGGAAGAAATTTACACAGAACAAAACAGGGACACAAAGAATCATGAGTTACTGGTAGGAGGAGATTTTCGAGGGATTTCGTTAGGTTAATGTTCTTACTACATAAAAAACATGCGTACGTGTTTGGGAACCAAATGGAAGAAAGAAATCTCGTTATATTTGGCGATTTCAGTTAAACAGGGAACGAGGGATAGTCTCGGATTTTCTGGTGGTTTAGAAGGAAGTAACGTGCAAGATAAAGGAGAGATTGTCGTTAGATTTATTCGGCAAGATTTGGAAAGTGTTTGACTACTACAAAATCCACGAAATAGAAGAGATAAACAAGGAAAATATTGAAGCTTTCTGAGTAAGAAAATAAAAATAGAAACCAGAGGTTTCACGAAGAAATTGTTAGACCTGTTTGTATAAATAGGGTGGCCGAGGTTCGTAGGGAGTTTGGGGGGTGGTTGCTATGAAGAACGAAACGTTGCAGAGGAGAAGTAGCATCAGCAGGTGAAGAAGAAGGAGAAGAGTTGCAGACGACACTATAGAAGTGTCGTTCTTAAGAATCCTAATCTGAAGAACATTAAGCTGCACAGAACAGTCGCAACCAGGGTCTTATAATCAACAGTTCTGTAACAGTCCAATAGCCACGCATATCTTCAGTTAGAAACACTTCTTGTAACAGTGAATTTTGTAGCGCTGTTACAGAGTTGCAGATTCGTTGAGTTATATAATTTCTTCAATAAAAACACCTTTTGAGCCATGACTTATTATTTTGAACCTGTTTTTTATATGAGGAGTGATAGACACATTTTTGTGTTTAATTTGATCTCAATACTATATATTGTTGGCACTCGAGTTTGTACAAATTTTGGTGTTTTATGTGTTTGTAGGCACCTTTGGAAAATAAACATTTTTTGGAAAATTCGGCTCGAAAAGTTGGTAAAAGCCCCGGAGGACACGTGTTATTCGGACTCTCACCATTGGATAAGGGGAACCTCAATTACTAAGGGGTACCCCAGGTCACCCCAAAGGCATCTGCTTTTCGCACCCCAGTTCTGGTTAGGGGGAGGACATCTTCTTCCCAAATTCAAAAACCAAAAATTGGCGGGACAAAAATACTATCAACTGGCAGATGTTTTGTTGGAATTTTTGAACGTGTTCTAGGGCGATTCAATGGCTGATTTTTGGTAGGAAGTTGTGATATGTCCTAGCAAACACGTTTTGGGCTTTTGGTTCGATCAAATTTGGCCAGAATTAGCTGGATAATTCACGGAATGCAAAACAGGGAAACACGGGTTGAACACGGGATTGGAGAAGATTTGAGCGTGTTCTGCTCATGCATGAGGGCTCTAGCAACATTGTGGATCGTGTGTAAACATTTCTAGAGTGACCAGGATGGAAATATACGCGTGAGAAGCTAAATCAGGGAAGAAAATATTCCCAGAATATTTTTTCATCAAACCGAGTTAAGAGAGAATTATCTCGAGTTATAGCGAGACTTCTTGATCCTGTGGAGTATATATAGAGTGTTGGGGACTCATAGAAGAGGTGTCGAGAGTCTGGGATACAATTAGATAGGTTATGCTTTGGTTAGATAATCTATGCTTAAGGGATACAATTAATTTTTGAGAATATGTTTGATTATTTGTGGATTAAGAAATAAAGGATTAAAAGGATAATTAGAGTTATGAAATATTTGACATCATTCATGTATAATAGTGGATTCTAGTGTCTTGGTTACCTCTCGCCCACTTTGTTAATATTTTTGTATATAATTTTATTAAATCTTTAAATTTAATCTTCACAAGTCCGAGAGTTTGAACCTCATTACTACAACAACAATCAAAAACATAATCATTTTGGCGCCGCCGACGCGGATTTGTGCTTAAGTAGAATTTTTAGGTTTTTTTTTATTTCATTTGTTCTTTTTACGTTTCTTTGGGTGTGTCTTTGTATTACAAGTTTGAAGTTGGATACTAAAGACTTGGAATCAAAGCTTAAAGCTAAAAGAGAAGGAAAAAGACAAAGCAAAAAAAAAAGAGCGAAAGAAAAAATTAAAAAAAAAAAAGAGAGAGAATTAATTAATTTTTTTAGAGACCTTCCATTTTTTGTAATTATTATTATTTATTTCTTTTCTTTTGCACTTTATTTGGACTTTGGACTTGGACAATTATTTTATTTAAACCCTATGGAAGGGTACATTAAATAAAAATTGTTTGCAGGGAAGGACGACGATTACAATATCGTCTCGGCCCCTCGGGTTCGCACATGACATAGGAGTCGTGGCCCGAGTCGACTTCAGCGGTTCTTCGCCCGTCTGGTACAGGAGGTAAGCTTTCGAAACACCCGCGAATCCCCTGTCAGCGGGTTTATTGTATGCCTTAAGGTGAATATATGCTGAGGATTTGAATATGGTTGTTTTAATTTCCTAGTAAAGGGCAAGGCCTGGCCAAATTAAGATAAGGACTCGGATTTCATCACCGTCTCCTTCTTGCCCGCCTTAGGAAAATGAAACCAAACGCGAACCTAAGCTTAAAATTTTGACTAGAAAGAGACATATAGGGTAACGAGCTTAATAGGAAAGTCGTTCGAAAAATATTGGTTACTCTTTTAACATACTTCGAAGTTCATGATGGTTTCTATGAGTTGAATGCGTGATTGCGCCGCCTTGTGATAGCGGTGAGGCCTTGGGTATCAAAGCTCCACTGAGCTTCCCTCGCCTCAATTCAACTTACTTTGACTCGGATTGATTCCAGAGGGGTTTGCTTAAATTGTAACGAATTCCCTTTCGAAGGATTAGAAGATGGTCTAGAAACAATCTAAGTGGAGCCATCATGCTTGTTGTTTGCTAGATTTTATAGGTTTGATTTGGTCGAGTCAACCTTGTTTGTGATTGTGTAGAATTCCCTTGCAATTAAGAATGTCGAACTGGTATGATAAAATCCAATACAATGATTATCGACTTGAATTTGAATATGGACATCATCCTTTCTATGACCATGTTGGGAATAGTGGTTGGGAACGCCATCATTTGGAAGGATATGGGTCATACCCTGGTGAGCCCAATTACTATCCACACATGCATCAGTCTTACGATCAAGAAGATTATAGTACTAGTTCTTCGTCTCTAGAGGATACAATCAAACTATTGAAAAGTAGTCCTTTTTATGATCCCTCTGTTCCTATTCCTCCTTTAGAAGAGTCCCTCAGGGAGTTAGCTGAGTCGACGCGTAAGTTAGCTGAGATGAATAGTGTAATTCTAGACGAAAGAACTACAATAATGAGTGAACTTTCTATAGAGGAATCCCTCAAGATGATGGCTGAGACGAACGAAATACTTGCTCGAAATAATCTTACTTTCCAATATAGTGTTTCCAATAATACCCTTAAAAATGAGGATAGTTATTTTCATAATCAAGATGACGAGGTTAGAATTGGTAACACTACTTGTTTTGATGAGGTTTGATCATTTTTATGTTATTATAATGATGATTATGATGAAGATAGTATCGATGAAGAACATGAAATATGTAGGCATAATGATCAGGAATTTGTTACTCCAATTAAGCTTTACGATGATAATATTATTTCTAGCTCAAATCCAAATAATTTTTATAATTATTCACCTATTCAAAAGGACGAGGATTTGACTAGAGATACCCCCGTTTTAGATGATGTAGTATTTCCTGTCTACGAAGCCGATGATAGTTTTGAGGAACGAGTTTATTTTGAGAATATTGTTTTAGAGTCTAGAAATTTAGAAACATTAGACTTATAAAAAGAAAATGAACTCGTAGAAATGAGTGAGGATGAACCCGACTTAGAAGAATCAATTGACCATTTTAGGGAATCCGATGACCTAGAAATTAGGGAAGTTGTAACTAGTCTTTCTAAAGGCACATAAAACTCTAAGTTTGGAGGTGATTATCATTCTCCGCGTGATTTAACTCTTAAAAAGTTCCCTCGTGTAGGAATTAACATTTTTTCCTCAACCATCTTACAAGATTATCTTCGTATACTTTTTCCTGAACCTAATGATGTCCAAAGAGAAGCTCAGTTGTTAGAAACCCATCCTCTGGTTGATGTGGTTGACCCAGGCTATGATACCAAGATTGACTTTGTTTTCCCACCAACAAATTTTCTTCCAATTGTGGGAACATTTTATTTTAATATGTGTCGGTTATTAAGTTTTGAGACTAAACCTAATTACTTTAGGAGAATAGGGTCGACACATTTTCTTAAGGAAGACCAACTCTTTCATTGTGGTCAGTTTTGTGAGTCAAGTCTAATTGAGTTTAAGGATCCGCAGTTGTTCAGGTTATTGTTATGTGCTTCTAAGTTCCTACTTGAGTATTTCCAGACTCTACAACCTGATCTTAAGAATCCTTCTTTTGAGGAAGTCCAGCCTATGAAAGCATTTTATTTAGACCCTTTTATAGAGCCTGAACCTGAGCTACAACTAGAGATAGTTGTCTTAAACAAAAAGTTAAATAAGGGTATGTTCGGTATCTTCTTGGTCTGTTACAGTTTCCTCTTCTTGTGGTTAACACTTTTTGATCCAGATGACCCACAATTATTCCGGATACTTCTATATGATTCTATGAGGTGACTAATTCCTTCCGATGTCTGGCTGAAGACTTTAAACTTAGCACTTCTTGGGAGGTAACCCAATATCATGCAACACGGTAATATTTTTCCTTAACCCTTTTGCTTCAAATGGTAACAGTTTCTCCTTGTTCATATGCTTTTAATTCTTTAGAACATTGAGGACAATGTTAGATTTAAGTTTGGGGGTATGGGAGAAACTTTTTAGTTGCACTTTTGAAACTTCTAACGTCACATGGTATCCGGTTAGCTAAGTTTGCATACTGTTTCTCACCGAAAATATAGAAATTGGAATGCTAGAGATAACAACTTATTGAGACATTAGAGAAAAAGACATTGAGATCCTTGAAATTCAGGAGAGAACTTGTTCCTTTTAGAGGGTAACCGTGATGGACCTAACCATACATGATGGAAAGGCAAGTAGGTCAGGGAAATGCCAGAAAGACAAAGCAACCTCACAATGTAGTCTTAGTTACTGGATTACGACTCTCTCTCAGTAGAAACTTATCATCATCAACAAGCGGAGCGACATCAAAATCTATGAAGAAAGTTGAAGACGTTTTAGGTTTAGAAGCAACAATAGAAGAGAATAATTCAAAAATCAAAGTTGAAGTTATAAGAGCAAATGATATAAGTTGTTAGAATCCATGATACCAAGACATCACAAGTTGCGAAGATCCAAGTTTTGAAAGTCCTTCTCTCATGGCCATGTAAATTTTTGTCTTGTAATTTTTTGTTTTCAAAAAAAACAAATGAAAAAAAAATGAAAAAAAATAAAATGAAACATCATTATTTTTTTTTGTTCAATAAGGCCATAGGGAAGAAGAAATTTATAAGTCAAGCAAGAAATCGAAGAGAAGAGTTAATTGTCAAGGTTCTATGAGGTTCGAGAGTTTATCATCAACAGTTGAAGACCGAAGAAGGCGTTTTTTCTACTGAGCACTGTGAGAGAGTCGAAGAAAGATGCATTTTGGTTGCTTTGTTAGTCTGCTTTCAATATGGCACAAAATATTTCTAGCACTGGTTTAACTCATCACACGTAATTAGTCCAGCTGTGTAGCAGATGTCCCTCTCATTTTTATCTCTCTCCTAATCTTATCCAGCTGTAAAGCAGCGGACGCATCTTACAATGTTTATGTAGCTGTGTAGCGGATATCTCTTTATCTAGCAGTCGTGTGGATGTGTCTCCCCTTTTCTTCAGTCAGCTTTAGAGCTGACACCTTTAATTTCTCTGGCATTCTACTTACTTGGAGATAGGTTGAGAATATGTATGTCCTCATAGCTCTTTGGATACTTGTGACCAATTAGGAGAAAAGGTTTTATAGGTACACCTCTGGTAAACCCTCCGGAGACAACACTCCGCTGCTAGGGCCACCTAGCGGTTTAACGGCCTGCTGCACGTGCTAAGTGTAGTCTTTTTATCTTTTCAAAAATAAATTTTGCTCGAGGACTAGCAAATAATAAGTTTGGGGGTATTTGATAGACACATTTTTGTGTTTAATTTGATCTCAATACTGTATATTGTTGGCACTTGAGTTTGTACTAATTTTGGTGTTTTATGTGTTTGTAGGCACCTTTGGAAAATAAACATTTTTTTGGAAAATTCGGCTCGAAAAGTTGGTAAAAGACCCGGAGGACACGTGTTATTTGGACTCTCACCGTTAGATAAGGGGCACCTCAATTACTAAGGGTCACCCCAAAGGCAGCTGCTATTCGCACCCAAGTTCTGGTTAGGGGGGAGGACATCTTCTTCCCAAATTCAAAAACCAAAAATTGGCGGGAAAAAAATACTATCAACTGGCAGATGTTTTGTTGGAATTTTTGAACGTGTTCTAGGGCGATTCAATGGCTGATTTTTGGTAGGAAGTTGTGATATGTCCTAGCAAACACGTTTTGGGCTTTTGGTTCGATCAAATTTGGCCAGAATTAGCTGGATAATTCATGGAATGCAAAACAGGGAAACACGGGTTGAACACGGGATTGGAGAAGATTTGAGCGTGTTCTGATCATGCATGAGGGCTCTAGAAACATTGTGGATCGTGTGTAAACATTTCTAGAGTGACCAAGATGGAAATCTACGCGTGAGAAGCTAAATCAGGGAAGAAACCTAGAATATTTTTTCATCAAACCGAGTTAAGAGAGAATTATCTCGAGTTATAGCGAGACTTCTTGATCCTGTGGAGTATATATAGAGTGTTGGGGACTCATAGAAGAGGTGTCGAGAGTCTGGGGGGATGAGGAGAGCCAGAGAAGAAGAAATTCGAGTTTTCCCAAAACTCGGTTTCTGCTGCTGCTGCTGATGATGAACATGAAGAACACGAAGAACGGACCTGCAACAACAGTCGTTTTTCTACAATAATAACAACTCACACCTGTGGGTCGTACATCAGGCAGACTTATTTGCTACAGCGTTTGCGACACAGCCGCAGCAGTCTTATTTTGTCACTGAGGGTCGTAGTTCTCTGGTTTGTAACAAATATAATTGTTACAAACCCGGTTTTATTGTATTTCTCATATTCTCATCATTTGTAAACCATTTTTGAGCATCAATGAAATTCTTTGATAGGTTTTCCAACATGATGAGCGGCTAATTCTCTCGTAACCAAGGCAATGGATGAAGCTATTCACACATGAACAATGGGTAAGTATTTCATTTTCTCTAATATTTAATTATAATTCACTCAATCACTGCTTTTGCAGAGTTCTTAAAAGTTTACATAATTTT
>NC_039365.1:50397321-50406679 GCF_003573695.1 Papaver somniferum
AAAAAAAAAAAAAAAAAAAAAAAAAAAAAAAATTGAGACCAGACCAACTGGAATAAATTCAATAAAGTCGACCACTGGAACCCTTGTATATGCCAGTTGTGTTGACCTAGAGTTAGGATTATCAATCACTGGTTCCCTTGTATATGCTACTGTGTTGATATTAGTCAGACTAGTATCTCAGTCCATTAGGATAGGTTCATTTTGGCGGAGGCCTTCAGACAGATATGAGAAACACCATTCACCTAGTAAACATCAAAACCATCTATGTTTTTCTCTATATCCATCTTCTTGATCTATCCATGTGATTAGTTTTGACTCCGGATATTGATGTCCATAGTGCAACTATCTGAGTAGAGCTCTGTCACTTTATATGAATTTTAGTATGCTTGAGTGCAAACTCGTGTACAACAATTGGAATTTCGCATCAGGGTACTTCCTCCTGTAGTCAATAAGTAGGCCAACCAAGGAGATTATTTAGTGCCTTCCAAGGTTCTGCGTAGATAGTTAGGGTCTGGAGTATAAAGTTTTTGTTGGTATACCTCTGGTAAGCCCCCCGGAGACAACACTCCGCCACTAGAGCCACCTAGAGGTTTAAAGGCTTATTGCATACGCTAAATGCAATCGACGATGCCTGCGACAATGAGTTAGGATTTTATTTCTATTTTATTTTTGCTCGAGGACTAGAAAATAATAGGTTTGGGGGTACTTGATAGACGCATTTATGTGTCTATTTTGATCTCAATTGTATATATTGTTAGTGCTCGATTTGGTACTTATTTGGTTATTTTATATCTTTGTAGGTGTTTTTGGAGAAATACGATTTTGCGGCGAAATTGGCTCGAAAAGCGGTATTTGCGCTCGTGGGAAAAAATTACTATTCAGACTCTCAGTTTGGATAAGGGGCACCTCATTTGCTAAGGGGTATCCATTTGCTATTTGCACCCCATTTCTGTTAGGGGGACTCCACCTTCTTTACGTGAGAAATTAAATTTGGCGGGAAACGTCACGTTCAAAAGATATGTTCATCTACGTACACTCCTGAATCAGGTTTTGGCTATTTTTCGTCGCAGATTCTCATTGGGCTTGACTATATGGACTTACCACACCGAATCAAGGTTGGTAAAGTATTAGTTCACATAAACAGGGGAAGAAATTTACACAGAACAAAACAGGGACACAAAGAATCATGAGTTACTGGTAGGAGGAGATTTTCGAGGGATTTCGTTAGGTTAATGTTCTTACCACATAAACAACATGCGTACGTGTTTGGGAACCAAATGGAAGAAAGAAATCTCGTTATATTTGGCGATTTCAGTTAAACAGGAAACGAGGGATAGTCTCGGATTTTCTGGTGGTTTAGAAGGAAGTAACGTGCAAGATAAAGGAGAGATTGTCTTTAGATTTATTCGGCAAGATTTGGAAAGTGTTTGACTACTACAGAATCCACGTAATAGAAGAGATAAACAAGGAAAATATCGTAGCTTTCTGAGTAAGAAAATAAAAAGAGAAACCAGAGATTTCATGAAGATATTGTTAGCCCTGTTTGTATAAATAGGGTGGCTGAGGTTCGTAGGGAGTTTGGGGGGGTGGTTGCTATGAAGAACGAAACGCTGCAGAGGAGAAGTAGCAGCAGCAGGTGAAGAAGAAGGAGAAGAGTTGCAGACGACACTATAGAAGTGTCGTTCTTAAGAACCCTAATCTGAAGAACATTAAGCTGCACATAACAGTCACAACCAGGGTCTTATAATCAACAGTTCTGTAACAGTCCAATAGCCACGCATATCTTCAGTTAGAAACACTTCTTGTAACAGTGAATTCTGTAGCGCTGTTACAAGGTTGCAGATTCGCTGAGTTATATAATTTCTTCAATAAAAACACCTTTTGAGCCATGATTTATTATTTTGAACCTGTTTTTGATATGAGGAGCTAAACTCCAACACTGGGATGATGGAGGAAGCCATTCTTCACGCATGTGGTAATTCTATTAATTCTTTATATGACTTTTTTGCACTAAAATTGAATTGATTTATGATTTCTCTTGAATGGTTGTGATTTCAATTGATGGGCCATGCTTAGCTTAAGTGTTTTGATGTCCCATGCTTTAGATTTACATTCATTACTTTCAGAATCTACTTTGGCAAAGAATAAGAGTCAATAATCTTTATCATATGAGCTATAATTGTGTAGAATTGATTTTTGAACAACATGAGTATGAAAATTGGTGAAATCCCGAGTCTCGGTACCTCTCGATATTGTGACACTCTTGTATATATTTTATATTTTTAAGTATGAAATCAATCTCAACAAGTCCGAGTTGAACGAACTTTATTTACCACTTAAAAACTACATCAAGGATGTGAGCTATCAGTTCTTTGGTGTTTTCTGGATACTGTGTTGTTGTTAACCAAAACTGTTGTTGTTTTGTTGAAATAGGTAAAACCTATTTATACAAGTCATATTGAACACACCCTAATCTCGTAAAAAGTGGGAGTGATTGAGTAATGGAGAGTTGGGATCATGTGTAAATTCTAGAGACCATGTTCCCACCATGGAGGAAACTGGTTAGTTTACACCCACTACTTCTTACCGCCACTAACTGCCCTGCTTTGTGACACTTTCTTATAATGGGCGTGTTGCACGCCGCACGCTGTAAACCGCCAAACCAATATCCTGATGTGCATCCCCCAGTTTATGACATATTTGATATCTCGAGTGTTTTCATGAAAAACATGTAGCAGATTGCTATGTGTGGCAAGTAAAAGTCAGGAGACTTGCCGCATGAGAATAACATGTGATGCTATTAGGTTTGTCTTAGTTGGTCGCCCAAAACTTGCCACAGGCCTGTTAATTTTGTGGTGAAATTGGATGGCTGAGATCGTAACTCATGAGAAAGGGTGGCCATTGATTATGGCCACATTCATGAAATTTCGTAATCAGAAAATTCAGATGTTAGAACCTCACTAAAACTGCTGTCGAATTCTCATACGAACTCTTATTTTGACGACCCGCCCATTCATTCTTATCGAAAAAGAATTTCCTATCTTCCGAAGCGGGAATATTTAGGTTTTGAGGTTGTTTAGGAGGTGAAAACATCCCGACAGTAAAAATTCAGGAAGAGTTCAGGAGGAATTCTGTCAGTTTTCAGCCATGACCTAGCTCGCCTTTTAAGTTATATCTTTTAGCTTGTTAATCCGATTGATGTGATTTTTTAATATGTTATTATAGACATCCATACAAAAATTTTGGTATGTATCTCATAATAAAATTACCAAATGCTCCCGGTCGTTCGTCCAATCTTTGGGTGATCGTTTAGAAACCATATGGGTAGGCCGCGGCGTGGCCGATTGTTCCTTATGAAAGAGGAGCGACCAATGGTCATGATGACATTTGGTCGAACGCCTAGAATAGGAGTGTGGCGGGTTTAAAGCGATTGGTCGAAAGGAAAGGGGGCCGACAACAGCAACATGGAGTCTGGCCGGCTATATTCCGACTTTAAAATATGTGTGTGGCGCATTTAGAGCGACCTGATTGGTCGATGAAAAGAGGGCCGGAAATCACTATGGGCGCGGCCTCATTTTATATGCGTGTGGTGCATTTAGAGCGACCTTATTGGTCGATGTAAAGGGGAAGGACGTTCAAGCAGCATGGAGTGTGGCCATCTGCAAGTGGCGCCGGCTGGCCTATGGCACGGCCACACCTCCCTTTGCTGCTGCTTCTTTTTTCTGCGGCTTCTCTTTTATTCCTTGTTCTCTGATTTTGGGTAGGACTTTACACCTACTAATCCATGGCGGATCAATTTCCTAGTTTTCCTAAGCTTAGTTTCGACCAGCAGGGTCTAATATATTGGGCAGGGCGCAAAACCCTAATTTTTGATAATTAATCGGGTTGATATTTGAATCTTGTGAATTATCACAAAATTGATTGAATTCTATGTGTTGACCCAGATTTCATTCAATTTATTGCCAGATGTAGATAGGGAAAAACGAGTTACTGGTTTTTATGGAATTGAGGAGTCGACCGTGCATAGGAAACTCCTTGAACCAAGATAACTGTTAAACCTCACACAGATGCACTGCAAAAAGGGAGTGCTTTGAATTCGAGAGATAAATTTGTAGGACTCCTCCTAAACTAAGACAATGGTCGTTCCAGAGTCAATTCGTTCACAAGAGAGGATGGGTCGATCTGTAGGAGAGAAGCTGAGAAATGTGTGAGATCAATAATGATCGAAGATTGTAGGTGTGTAGTGTATTCTGTATAAAGAAATAAGATAAGCTCTGATTGATTGAATTTGCTCTGTTGAGAGTAATTTCTCATACGTTGAGTTGTTAATCTCGTGTTGTCTGTTTGACGAAATATTGTCTTTATGAACGTTGTCTTGTTGGCAAGAATTGTTCTGTTTTTCAATCATCGGTTCAGGGAACTATTTATGCTGCAAAAGTGGTAGACACCATGATCCCAGTAAGTGTGACAGTTGTTGAATTCGAAGAGTGGGAAATTGGGAAATCTTGTAAAAACCAGTTTCTCATCGTGTGGAGATTTGGTTGATTGTCCATCCACTACTTCGTCAACTCCCTCAACTGCTTGCACGACTTAGTCACATTCTCATCGTGGATGAACACACGTGTCGTAGGCCGCCATATCAAAAACCTAGTTAATATCCCCCATGTGACACGATTGATGTCTCGTGGTTTGTGGAGTCTGCAAGGCAGACGTGTTTTAATTAGTCAGTTTTTGACTTTATGAGACGATGAGTCTTTGTACTGCTGAATCGAACATGATTTGTAAATGTTCTAGGACTCATGAGTTGAACGTGTCTGTTGAGACAGAGGTATAATTGTCGAATAAATGTTGATAGTTAACGTGAGCAATTGTTTCTCATTCAATGGATTGTTGAATATTGATAGTTGAACCAATATTCCTTAGTCTGAGAAAATGTTGCTCGTTTGATGAATTATTGGTAGCAGGACCAAATAAAATATTAATTAAAATACTGGCAGCTGAACCGAGTATAATTAATTAGAATGTTGATCATGGGATCGACGTAAAATTATTAGTGTTTGAATCTGCTCAGAATTATGTTTTGCAGAGCTTTGGATCCGAAACCCTAATTTTTGATAAATTGTTGATCAATTGATGATTTATTGAAAATCAATCACGAAGTGAAAGAGGGACCGGCTACATGGGATGACGAGTCGACCGTGTAACACCCAGATGCTCGAGGGAGCAAAATACCAAAGTCTCTTGAAGACCAGTTGGTGAAGAGATGATCAAATGCTGGTTTAATCATTTATCCAATTAATGCTCCTCTGAACCTTAGGTGATAAAACCTAATTGATTATGAAGGACCGATCAAGGGGTCATGAAACCGGCCATTTGTGACCGTGGGACCAGTTGCTGGTCGCTTGAGCAAATCTCAAGTTAATTGAAGAGAGTTTGGACCCAATGACCAATTGATGGCAAATTAGGTCAAAATTGTGAATAAGTATGGGACCGGCTTCTTGCAAGCCTTAGGGCCGTCCATGGTCGGTCATGGAGGCATTCCCGTGGCACCATGGTGTCTGTGTCTCAGCCCTGAGGGTTTTGGTATTTTATGACGAGCGTTTGAGCAAAATTTTGAGAAAATACGAAGAAACCAGGGTTTTGCTGAAACTGGGAAACTTCATAAGATAAAGGAAATAATAATAAAATAAGGGATCATAGAGTGTGGGACCGGATATGTCCAAGGCATGGCCGGCCGGCCAATAATCCCGGTCCGTGACACTTTTCCTAATTTTATATTATTTTTCATGATTTTATGAAAATACCATGAAATCAAGGAGTTTGTTGAAACTAAGGAGTTTTCCTTGAAGTGAAGGAGTTTCCATGAGATGATGGAAACAATAAAATTAATAATGATAAAATAACGGGCATATGGGACCGTCCATGGCTAGGGCATGGTCGGTTGGCTAGTGGCCCGGTCTCTGAGCCTTCCCTAGTTTTATATTATTTTCATGATTTGAAGGAAATATCATGAAAAGGGATTTCCATGAGACAATGGAAATAATTAATAAAATAAGGAATTACAAGGTGTGGGACCGGTCAAGGCTAGGGCATGGTCGGTCGGCTAGTGACCGCGGTCCCGTGACACCTTTCTTAATTTTATGTAATTTTTGTATAATTTCCTAAATGTGAAGGAAATACCATGAAACGAAGGAGTTTCATAGGATTAAGGAATTTCCATGAGACGATGGAAATAATTAATAAAATAAGGAATTACAAGGTGTGGGACCGGTCACGGCTAGGGCATGGTCGGACGGCTAATGACCACGGTCCCGTGACACCTTTCCTAATTTTATGTAATTTTTGTATAATTTCCTTAATGTGAAGGAAATACCATGAAACGGAGGAGTTTCATAGGATTAAGGAATTTCCATGAGACGATGAAAATAAATAATAAAATAAGGAATTACAAGGTGTGGGACCGGTCACAGGCATGGCCGTCCGGCTAATGACCATGGTCCCATGACACCTTTCCTAATTTTATGTAATTTTTGTATAATTTCCTTAATGTGAAGGAAATACCATGAAACGAAGGAGTTTCATAGGATTAAGGATTTTCCATGAGACGATGGAAATAATTAATAAAATTAGGAATTACAAGGTGTGGGACCGGTCACTCGTATGGTCGGCCGGCTAATGACCACGGTCCCGAGACACCTTTCCTAATTTTATGTAATTTTTGTATAATTTCCTTAATGTGAAGGAAATACCATGAGACGAAGGAATTTCATCAATTGAAGGGATTTTCATGGGATCAAGGAAAAATAATAAAATATGATAAAATAAAGGGAGAAGCGCGGGACCAGCTACGGCGGCTTGACCGTCCGGCCGGTGGACTTGGTCCCCTTAGACGCCTCCTTTAGATGTTTTATTATTATTATTATTTTCTCCATGGTTTGATCGTTCCTTCGTGTTATCGAATGTTCGTTCGTGCATTCAGGTGCTCGTTAGTGCATTTATTGTTGAATACACTGGCACCATTTCCTTGGGGCCGGCTTACTCGATGGTAGCTCAGATGCCCGTACATTGAATATTTATCATTAACCCATGGAATTCTGCTGGGAAGAACTATGAATTGAAGTAACGAAATATTATGAAGAATGTAGAATATTCCTGAATATTCAGTTAATGAATTTAAGGATTAGAGATAATTAATTGATGGCTCTATACTAGCAGACATGCTGTCTAGGAGCATTAATTATTCGAGAATTGAGCGATATGAGCTAGTTGAAGCATCATATTTATTACGTATAGTCAGGGAAAACGTTGTTGCATCCTGAAGACATTATCACTTTATACTAGCAGGCAAGCTGTCTCGGAGCCGTCCAATCATTATGATTCTATACACATGTCTTTTATATAGTCAGGGAAAACATTGTTACATCCTGAAGACGTTATTGCTCTGTACTAGCAGACAAGTTGTTTAGGAGCCGTCCAGTCGTTCGATTCTATATAAAAGTGATTACTGAAATTGATCAGTATTCATGAAATATGTCGTTGCCTCAGTTGAGAGACTGCATATTCATGTATGCTCTGAGATAAGTATACTCAGTCAGAGACTCTTATGGCATGAGCTTTCATGCTTCGATAATAGTCATGAGACTCAATACTCATCTGTTTGCTGGATCAAGAATATGTAAGATTATAGTTTACGATTTTAGCCTTTATCGAAAATCCACCATCTACACCAGAGAGCAGTATACTTTCCGATTGAGTACTTTTATGAAAAGACCTTAACCTTGATACTTTGGGAAATTCATGCTACTCTGCTGCGAGTGAACACAAATTGTCATGTCATATCAATATTAAGGGTTTAGCACAGAATGCATAATATAATTATCAAGGTTAAGTACTTTCCTATTGAGTACTTTTATGCAAGGACCTAAACCCTAAAATAACAAAACCCGTCTCTTCTTCTTCTCCTTTGTCGCCTCTTCTTCCGTTTTTTTTTCTTCAACGACGATCAATCGTTGATTCTCGGCAAGTAATAACTTTAATTGGGTAAGAATCGAAATCCCAACCTTTTTTATTGCTTTTGATCCCATGAATAGGTTAGATTTGATTAAATTAGAGATTGAAAAATTAGTTCCAGAACTGAATATGGCTGGGAAATATTGATTTACGGTGGAAAAATATTGATTTCCTCACCGTATAAACTTTCTACGGTTGGGAAAATATGAACTCCCAATCGTACCATAAGTTACCCACATTTATATACGGTTGGAAAACCTAACCGTAAGTTATCCTGATTTCATATACGGTTGGGAAAAATATGAATTCCCAAAACTTCAAATTTTGAGAAAACATTTTATACGAATTTTTGATTTTGATTTTCAAATATTAACCATAAATCAAACGATTAGTCTAATCTTATCAGTAATATTATTTAATTTAGTTAACCTAATCATTAACATTAATTAATCATTGGGATAAGGGGTTTGTAGATTACTATTTGATGACCTCCTTTTTACTGAGTTTTCACGTAGATTAAGTATCAAAGAGCATTCTTTATAAAAACAGAGTTTTTTCGAGCGACGTGGTTAATCGGAGCTTCTGGTTGATTCTGGCTCCACCATTCTAAATTTCAGCCAATAGAATTTCAAGAGAATCTTTTGGGTCCACGAAATATTATTTGGCCAATCACATTTGAGAAATAATTACCTAAAATTACTAAATCTTATATAATCTCGTAAAATTATGAAACAAATATAAAAAAATATAACTTTAGGTAGTTATTTTCGTTATAAAATTAACCTTAAAGTTAATAAATATATATATATATATATATATATATGGGAAAGATCACATCAAGATATGCAGTATCAATCATGATTCCATCATAAAATTAAATCGATCATAAAAATCAAAAAAACAAATATTGTCCAATGTCCAATTACACTTCTTATAAAAAAAAACTCACTTAATTACAACTCCAAACTACGATAATTAAAACCCTTAATTTCAAATTATAATTAAACTTCCAAATGAGATTAAATTATCGAATTATCGGTCAAAAGTTAAAAGAAAATACATGATATGTGGATGCGCACAAATCAAACTTCTAATAATTAATTTACTTCAGATCAAATTTGAATCAATAATAAAAATTGACAATCAAAATTATAGTTAAGGATACTTATCTGTAGATTAAAGTATCTTCTTCTTCCACAATAATAAATAACTAATCCTGTCAAATAGTCGAAACAAAATTATCGATTAAAATTTTGATGAAAAATACATGATGTTAAGAATAATTTTGAGAACGATAGATAAAAATTCCTTAGAAGAAAAGTGCAATTTAGTTATTTTTAATATTATT